>NC_138125.1:20948160-21166741 GCF_964188305.1 Podarcis bocagei
TATGATTCTATGAACCATTGCTGGACTAGATGGGCCATTGGCTTGATTCAGAAGACTCTTCTTATGTTCTGAAGAAGGATTTCATGTATAAAATACAAATGTTGTTGTTGTTGTTTAGTCGTTTAGTCGTGTCTGACTCTTCGTGACCCCATGGACCAGAGCATGCCAGGCACTCCTGTCTTCCACTGCCTCCCGCAGTTTAGTCAGGCTCATGTTTGTAGCTTCAAGAACACTGTCCAACCATCTCGTCCTCTATCGTCCCCTTCTCCTTGTGCCCTCCATCTTTCCTAACATCAGGGTCTTTTCCAGGGAGTCTTCTCTTCTCATGAGGTGGCCAAAGTATTGGAGCCTCAGCTTCACGATCTGTCCTTCCAGTGAGCACTCAGGAAGGAAATATATTTGCCTAAAATCCATTGTGTCCTTCTGAAAGACCAAATATATTATTTGAATAATGGATCACAATTCTTCATACCCCCCAACAGAATTGTGTGGGAAAACTAGACTTCTCAATGAGCATTTGCTACTTCCTGAAGGAAGTTAACAGTTCCAAATATTTCACTACCAGGAAATTCTTACACCAAGAGCAATGCTTTAACAATTACCGAAGCATAGCAGGAAATTTCGTTGGGTGTTATTATTTAGTTACCAGTTACAAATGTTTCCACTTGCTTGTAATTTTTCTAAGATTACTCTTCGGATGTAACTTGGCTTTCATGCTTGCTTGCTGTAAAATAATCAAGGAAAAACAAACTGGGGATTGCGCCAGGATCCATTTTTAAAAGTATGCTGGGATGATGATGATGATGATGTGAGCAACCATTTCCTTTCCCAGAAAAGGGACGAAGGTACTTCAAACTGTCATAAAAAAATGACTCAAGGGTCACCACGAGGGAGCTGCACATTGAGGAAACTCTAGCTGAACGGAAGAACGAAAAGAAGATAAAGTGGCCGTATAGACTTCAAAGCACTGGTGATACAACTGGGCCTGGGAAAGAGGCAAAAGGAACTCCTGTAAGAAACTAGTCCCTAAGGATGCTCTGCAGTTTTAAATGAACTTGCCTGGTTCAGACTTCCCAAACTCATTCAGAATGCAGCTATCCTTTACTTTTTACACTTTTACATTTTGTGATATTTTTTTCAGCTTGAAAATTTCATTAAAAATGAATGTAAACATAGGAGCATAGGAGGAACGCAGGAAACTGCTTTATACTAAATCAGAGCATTAGCCCATCTAGACCAGTATTGTCTCCACTGACTGGCAGCAGGTGATGGAGGGGGCACAAAATTCCACAGGATGATGTGGAAATGCGAGGAAATGGACTTATGAATGAACAAAATGAAACTGACATGAATCATACGTAGACTGATCCACCCATTCTTAGGTGTCTTGCAGTCCCAGCAGCCAGCTTCTGGACTCTTTCCTTCTGCTGAAGAGTGTTGCGCTTATTATTAATGCCCGGTGTGTTTCGACCAGATTGGACCTTCCACAAGGGCTTTTCTACAATAATAACAGAGGAAGAGTCTGATGGTACTTCAGTTGGTTTTGACCAGGGGCCTGGGGGCCGGATGCGGCCCCATCGGCTTCTCAATCTGGCCCACAGACGGTCCAGGAATCAACGTGTTTTACATGACTAGAATGTGTCTTTTATTTAAAATGCATCTCTGGGTTATTTGTGGGGCCTGCCTGGTGTTTTTACATGAGTAGAATGTGTGATTTTATGTGTGTTCCATCCCCCCAGTTTATCACTAAGCACATAGCTCAATTCTATCATTCAGAGATTTCCCTTATTTTTATTGATGTGTTGCATATGCAAGTATAATCTTTGCAGAGAGATCCTGGGCAAAGGATCAAATCCGATTAAACCAGGCATAAAATTTGAGCCTGAAACAATTGGATCTAGAAACTGGAAAGAGAACAAATCCCAACATTTCTCTCTCATGCCTCCCCAGACACATTGGTTTGTTCACAGAAAACCAAAGCCGTGGATCGTGTGCCTTGAGGAAAAGAACTTTAGGCAGAGTGCAGACATCTGCTCAAAATCGGCGGAGCATATTTCTTTAAGAAAAAATAATAATTTCAAAGCATACATTGAAGTTGGTTTGTTGTTAGTGTGCAATAGTTCCACTGCACTTGTGAATTGTTATTTTTGTTAATGTGCATGTCAAAATGACATGCCAAACAGCTGGATATGACATCGCTCAAAACCATTCTTTCGTAAAGCATTATGCACGAGCAGAGGAAGAGCTCCACTAGATCAAGCCAACCAGTGCAAAATCCTGTTTGCTACAGCGACCAGCCGAATAATTCTGAAAAGCCCACAAGTAGGTCATGAAGACAAGTAGGTCATGAAGGCTATAGCCCTTGAACGCTGCTTCTGAACATCATCATCATCATCATCCTGAACATGGAGGTTTTACTAAGCCAGATAGTACTTTCCATGAATTTCCCTGATCCCCATCTACTGGCTATCATCACATCTTACAGCAGTGAATTCCATAAGATAATACTGTCCAGTATGGGATACATCTGCAGGTCAAGGGGCAATGTCTGCCCTGAATCTACTGCAAAAATAAAAATAAAAATGGGGAGTTCATTTTAGTGCTATTTATCCGCTTTCTCCACCCTGTACATAAATTTACAATTCCGTCCTTCTTTTGTTCTTTCTTAACTTTCTTAATGTTTTTCTTTATACACCGCTTTCCCCCCAACAGGACTCAAGGCAACTTACAGATTAAAAAAAAAAAAAATCATTAAAAAAACATGGCAAGATGTTGCCGAACTCCCATCAGCCCCACCCAGCATGGCAAGGGCTAGGAATGATGGGAGATGTAGTTTAGCAACATCTGGAGGACACTGCATTCGCTATCTCTGCAGTAACCAGTAGCCTATCACAACCAACTGCGGAACCATACAGGGTCGTTATATAATGCTGCTCTGTATTATCACCCTGTCCAAGCCTAGAGATCCTAAGTCATGGGTAGGCAAACTAAGGCCCGGGGGCCGGATCCGGCCCAATCGCCTTCTAAATCCGGCCTGTGGACAGTCCGGGAATCAGCGTGTTTTTACATGAGTAGAATGTGTAAAATGTGTAAAATGCATCTCTGGATTATTTGTGGGGCCTAGGACTTCATTCATTCCCCCCCCCCCAATATAGTCTGCCCCCCCCCACAAACTCTGAGGGACAGTGGACCGGCCCCCTGCTGAAAAAGTTTGCTCACTCCTGTCCTAAGTCAACTGGTGTTCCAATTGTCGCCCTCCAAATGAATGTTGCTTCTTGAAGCTGTCACCCCATTCTACAAAGTGAGCAGAAAGGAGGTCACTGATGATGATATGCAGGCAGACGGGTGGAGAGAAAAGGAGAAAGCTGAGCCCCTTCTTCCAATGTTGCTATAGCAACAGGTCCTATTAGTGTAATTTTTCAAAGAACAGTCTTGCGAATATTCACACCTCCTTGGTGTCCTACTTAACTCAGGTTTCCACTGCCCTGTTCCACCTGGAACTGGTTTCCTGCCCTTTTAAGGCATACTTTATCCACAGAATTTTGCAACTTGATTGGGCAAAAATGTCATTTAGAGAGGATGGGAATGTTCATTTCCCCATCTTGAGTTACACACACACACAAAAATATTCTTAATGAATGTCATTTTTTTCATGCCGGTTCACTGATTCGGAACATGGTATTTTCTTCATTTCATGTCCCTCTGACCTCACTGTTAACAATTACACACCCGCTCACCATGAATATCTATTTGCAACTGATGATAACGCTGTGTGCTTCTGATGGAATGGACTCAAATTCTCAAAAGCTTATGGCATAACAAGCATCCTTAGCCTGTAAAATGCCACAAGATTCTTTGTTTAGATTTGATTTAGGAGCATTGCAAAGACTCATTATGAATAATGCAAATTACCCTATCTATGAATCATCCATTGAAGATTGCACAACAGTTCTGAAGCCGATTTCTTTTTTTATGTTGACTTAACGTTCAGCTCTAATGCCATTATAATCTAATATTCTCCTTGGTCCATATAGTCATCCAACCTGACTTCCCAAATAATGTAATTCTATAGCCTGGAGAAATAATTAGAAATCACCGATAGAAGATAGATTTCCAGTGGAAGACTACATTTTTATGTTTTCGTAGCACATCAACATTATTCCACATTAGATGTGTTTGCCATTCTGGGTTGTAAAATCAAGATAATTCACATCCTCTGGTTTTTTTCAGATGTAACCCACAGAAGACAGTTTTATTAAAATCCTGCCAATGTTTGCATCTGCTTACAGTGGTCTCCTAAATAAATGGTAAAATTTCCCCATTCTTTCTTAAAGTTTGTGTCCTCTTTATTTCTGAGCTTTCCAGTCAGTTTTACCATTTTGCCATAGTGCATCAGCTTGGTTTGCCATCCCTTCTTTCCATCTCTGGGCTAGCAACATCCATGCAGCTGTTGCATACATAGAGTCTTTTCTGCTCCTTTGGGATATCGGTGCCTACAATTCCTAATAAAAAAAAGCTTCTGGTTGTTGTTGTTTTCACAAAAGTTATTTTTAAACTTTTTTTCCAATTCATTATATATCATTTCCCAGAAAGGTTTTATTACCTTACATGACCACCACATATGATAAAAGGTACCTTCTTTTTCTTTACATTGATTTCAGTGGTCTACTCTGACCAGAACTTCCTTCTTTGCAAATGGATTTCCGGAACTGGTTGGTTAGCGGCTGCTCAGGGGTGATGAAATAAGAGCACGCAAACCTTTAGAAGGTGGCAGTGAACAGGCAGAGAGCCTCTTGTTGAGAGTGAGAAAATGAAGGGGATAATCGATAGCAGACAAATGCTGCAGGGAATGTCTTGAAAGCAGTTGACAGTGCTCGGCAGTCTTGATGCAGTCTGCTTAAGCTCACTGAGCCATCTGCTGTTTACAAAATTCAGTAGCAATTACTGGGGAATTTATTATTGCTACAGCTCATTTGCAGAGCTTACACGACCCCATCCCTGGGTTTACACTGCAATGGAATTGTTTGGGACAGAACAGTGCCGATGTGTCTGGCCAGTGTTGTTAAATTGTTTTAAATTGGTGGGTTCTTTCTCTGTGCCATGCCAGAAAGGACATTTTTAGGGGCAAGATTGCAAATGACCTTGTTTGCTGTGTTGTATAAGCAACACTTGGTTTCGAGGGAATTAAATGAGTCCTTTGTGTGCATTCAGTTTTGGTTTTCCAACACAAATACTGCCTGAAAGGGCAGCAAACTAGCCCTTGACCCAAGAGCTCCCCTAAATGTCTTTTGTGGGGGGAGTTGTCTTGGATTTAGGTAACCAGAAGGTTTCAAAGACTTTCCCCAGATGACATCTCTCTCTAAAATGGGTGCAAGCTGTTGGGCTAGTTTTTGAATGTAAAGTTTGAGAAGGTGTATTATGTAACAAATGTACTTAATATAGCTAGTTCTAGTCCATGGGTGGGCAAACTGAGCCCTGGGGCCCGGATCCAGCCCAATCACCTTCTAAATCCAGCCCGCGGATGGTCCAGGAATCAGCGTGTTTTTACATGAGGAGAATGTGTCCTTTTAAATGCATCTATGGATTATTTGTGGGGCATAGGAATTCGTTCATCCCCCCCTCCAAAATATAGCCTGGTCCCCCACAAGGTCTGAGGGACAGTGGACCAGCCCCCTGCTGAAAATGTTTGCCGACTCCTGTTCTAGTCTGATTTCACAGTGCCCAAGAAAACATATTATTGAGCTCTCCTTTGAAAAGAAACTGGAAAAAGGAGGTAGAAAGTTGTAGGAGGCAGAATCCTGGAAGAGGGCATGGCGGAACAGGAGCATTTTACACTGCAACATGGTTTTTCTTTTTGTTTGCAGGTGCCAGTTGTTGCAATATATTTTGCATTTCCCCCCTCTCTCTCCTCTTTCATGGGAACTGATAAGGGGTCAAGTTAGTGTCTCAACTAGTTTAAACAGTGACCCCTGGTGGCAAAACTTGGTGTTAGCCTACCCCATCCCAATGGGAAATGAAGAACAAAGAAGAGATCCAAGAACTGTCACCCCACCCCCAGCACCAAGATAAGTATAGTGGTACCTCAGGTTACATATGTTTCAGGTTACGTACGCTTCAGGTTACAGACTCCGCTAACCCAGAAATAGTACCTCAGGTTAAGAACTTTGCTTCAGGATGAGAACAGAAATCGTGAGGCAGCGGTGCAGCAGCAGCGGGAGGCCCCATGAGCTAAAGTGGTGCTTCAGGTTAAGAACAGTTTCAGGTTAAGAAAGGACGTCCGGAACGAATTAAGTACGTAACCGGAGGTACCCACTGTATCTCCAGCACCACCAGAGAAGACTGCTAAGCATACACAACAACAAACAAAGCAGGAACCAGAAAAGTTACACCAGGCCACTCTCAAGTCAATGTGATTTGGTCTCAAGACAATGTGATCCTGTGCTGAATTCAGTACTGCACTCACCTTTAAAAGTTTACAAGTTGGAACAGAAGGCGCCCCAAGACTGGACCAATGGCATTAAAGGCTCGGCTTTAACAACAATAATAAATCATTTTATTATTTATACCCCGTCCATCTGGCTGGCTTGCCTCAGCCACTCTGGGCGGCTTCCAACAGATATAAAAACAAAATAAAATGTCAAGCATTTTTTAAAAAACCCCTCACCTATACAGGGCTGTTTTCAGATGTCTTCTAAAAGCTGGGATGGATCTACACGCAGGAAAAAATGCTACGATTCAGAAATTAAATCGTTATAACAAAAGAAAAAAATGCTATGTAAAATTGCATAGAAGTTTTCTGCTCTACAGCACCCTCTGGTGTTGCATGTTTATAATGTATTCAAAACACTGTTCTTTGACTAGAGTCCCTGTATTGTTCTTTATCTCCTTGACATCTGATGGGAGGTCGTTCCATGACAAATGAACCTTGTCAACTCAGGGGACAGCCAACAAGGCTCCTGCAGATGATCTGAGGGATCTAGCTGGGATATAAGGGTTTAGGCAGTCCCTCAGACCTAAATTGTTCAGGGCATTATGAACTCACACAATGACTTTGAACCTTGATCAGTAGTGAACGGGCAGCCAGTGCCGATGTTTTAACAATGGTTGGTCTTTCCACAGAAAAGAAAAATCCAGATTAAATGGGGAAAGAATACAGGCCGGCATGTCGATGAAGACAACAGTAAGCAGATGCTGCAGAAAACCTTAACAGCACCAAATCCACAAGAAGTTGCCATGTGAACGCGCCCCAAGTCTGCCACCTTCAATTTAAATAAGCCACTCTTTCATCTCTCAAGAAATGTATCTCCCATGAGAGAACTCTACGCTGCTCCCATAACTAGCACGAGTGCCTTTAGAAAAAGATGGACAGCTGGTTGAAATAAACAGCAAGTTGCAGCTGGCAATGAAACTTTAATTCTGTTTTGGTTCTGTCACCAGAATACAGAAGCGAAGAGCAGATGTTTGGTATACAGAACAAGAAGCAAATTAAACCTAACTTGACTTTTACCAACACAGTTAGGCTGGAATATGCTTGCGTCACCTTGACGTTGACCCCATCTGTGCTATAAATTCAAAGCAGTATGGCACCACTTTAAATAGTCATGGCTACTCCCAAAAAGAATCCTGGGAAATTTAGTTTGTTAAGGGTACTGAGACTTGATAGGAAACCCCTGTTCCCCTCACAGAGATGCAATTTTCGAAGTTCCCAAGGAAGAGGGAATTGATTTGTTAAACTGAATACTCTAGTTCTGAGAGGGGAAACAGCCTCTCCTAAGAACACAGACTTCCCAGGATTCTCTGGAGGAAGCCATGATTGTTTAAAGTGATATGGTACTGCTATAAATGATTTAAACCAACAGCTCTATACCTCCACAACAGTGAGAAGTGCTCAAGGTGAAACTTTGAGAAGATTGTTGCACAAGTGTTTTGGAAGCTCTTATACCAGGAGATCAGTGAGATCTATGGTCAATCCAACTTTGGTGCTGCTTAATGTGTTCTTGGATAAGAAATCTAGATCTTGATCAAAAAGAGCTGTTGAATCACTTACTTTTGGCTTCATGAGCACCGAGAGCTTAGAATTGGAAGGTAACTGCAAAATGCAAATGTTGACCAGTGGTATCAAAATGTTTGGCGATGTACCCTCTTAGAGCAATTAATACAAAACAAAGGGCAAATAGGGGACAAAAGATAAAAGACCCTTTTGAGAAAATATGGAAACTGCTTACTGACAATACAAAGGTAAAAGGTAATGCACCCTTGAGATCCTCTGGAATATGGATCTTTTGAGCCATCTCGAAACCCTGTAATAAAAATATGGCAAAGAAAACCCTGTAAAGAAAATAGAAAGAAGAAAATATTAAGATCATCCGTATGTGTAGCTGCTTAGCTGTTTGTTTTATTTTAATTTGCATCTTCAAAAAGTTTAATAAAGCGTATCAAAAAAAAAAAAAGACGGTGGCCTTAAAAAATTAAACTGTTCGGCAGATGGCCACAGGTGAAACCTTACATACAAATGGCAAACAGGAAGCATAGAAACCAGGATGTTGGACTTGTTTTGGACTTTGCGTCTGACACAGCAATGACGTTCTTATATTCTCTGTAAAGGAGAAATTGAGGCCTTCAACTATAAGGCACCAGGTTGATAAAAACTGTCATATACAGATTTGCATTTCTGTATCTTTTCATTCTTAAAAGTTTGCCTCACTGATGAATCCATATAGAGGAAGTGCTAGCAGGGCTGTTTTCAGTTGAGCGTTACTGACAAGCAACACCTGGACATTTAACTTCACCCACATGTAAAACAGCGCAAGATGGAAGCCGTTCTAGCATTTATGTGGTTTGGCAAAGCCAAGTCGAGTCCTTCTGTGAGAATCCTTGGGACAGCCAAAGAAGAAAATTGCTCTTGGGTAGTCACTTATATTCTCATGTAATAGAGGAACAAAACGCTTTCAACCCAAACAACAGAATTTGAGTGTATTAATTAAATAACAGGGAGGAGAAACCCTGTTAGGTTAGGCAAAAACAGGTACAGAACACTGCATTTATTTATTTTGTGAAATTCGTACACTGCTTGATTGTAAAAACAAAACAAACCTCAAACTGGTTCACAAAACAGTAAAATCAAGAAAATTTCTCATACAATGACATTATTATTTATCTACCATTTATTAATTACATGAATCAGCTGCCCCATAATCAAGGTTCTTTGGACGATATACTCTTGCAAAAGATTAAAATCCACAAATCTGGTAGAATACCCATTATTAATATGAGTGTGGCTTGGGTGGAGGAAGGAACTGTATATTGTAGGCTAGACACCTGGAGCTAAAATGCACTATATATAAAGGTAAAGGGGCCCCTGACCATTAGGTCCAGTCGTGGCCAACTCTGGGGTTGCGGTGCTCATCTCGCTTTATTGGCCGATGTGGCCAGCATGACTAAGCCGCTTCTGGCGAACCAGAGCAGCCCACGGAAACGCCTTTTACCTTCCCACTGGAGTGGTACCTATTTATCTACTTGCACTTTGACGTGCTTTCAAACTGCTAGGTGGGCAGGAGCAGGGACCAAGCAACAGGAGCAGGAGCTCTCCCCGTAGCGGGGATTCAAACAGCCGACCTTTTGATCGGCAAGCCCTAGGCTCTGTGGTTTAACCCACAGCGCCACCCACATCCCTTGCACTATATATAGGAACCCTTTAACTGTGTCTGGGGTATCCTGTGTCAGGTCTGGAGATGCCATGCCTGCAATGGTCTCTCCACATATAGTGCTTCACTTTCCCCCATAGACTGTCATTCAGTCCCAGAAACCAGGGGCAGCCAATGTGCCTTCCAGATGCCAATGGACTACAACACCCATCCTACTAGACCATTGGCCATATTGGTTTGGGGATGATGGGACATGGAGTCCAGCAACACCCAGAGAGCACCACGTTGGCTTTTCTGGCTACAGACAAAAGTAGAGAGGTGTACTAGGACACTCTTTTGGGGAGTGCCTAAATCTTCTTCTGGCACTAACCATTCAGAATTAAGCCTGGTCTTGTCCATGACATCTATTGATCACATTTCTGCTGGGAGTTCCCTGAAGGCAACTGTCCTCTTATTACATATGAAGATGTCTTATGTTGTGTCCATCTAGCTTTGTATGGTTTTCTTTGAATGCTTGGGAATGAATATGGGGCCTTAAGAACATAAGAAGTGCCTGTTGGGTCCGGCCAATGGCCAATCTATTCTCACGGTGGCCACCCTGGTGCCTACAAGGAATGGGCTTGACCACGAGACTGCAGAGGAAGGCACGTTTGGCACATCTTCACCATGATCAGCTCCCACCCGCAAACCTATGTCCCCACTGTGGAAGGATGTGAGGATCCAGAATTGGCCTCCACAGTCACTTATGGACACACTGTTAACACCATATTCATGGAAGACAATCTTACTTAGCTAAGAACGATCGCCGAAGAAGAAGAAGAAGAAAATGATGGGAGGGAACAACACACAGTGAAAATATATCCAATGAAGCACCCAGACTTATTCTTTTGGCTGGCAATGTAAATTCTCAACCTATTGCAACGTATTATGGTGAACTGAAGTTATTTCTTCCATGAAGATCTTAAGAGACATATCATTTAATGTTTGCTGCAACAGAAACAGTTGAGCACGCCGACTTTCAGGGCAGTAATTCAACCAGGATTTCTCCAGAGCCCACAGCTGTGAATCAACCCTGTCATCAGGCGTCAGGGTTACAGCAGCAGCACATGGATTTAGGATAGTGAGTCAGAACAGAGCCTCAGGGCAAAATGCTTCCTGTCTAAACCACAGTATGGATCCCTCTGCTGGGAGTACTGGCAACCTAAGAGTGCCGTGCATAGGATGTGCCTGTAATAGACAACTGACAGTTGCTGTGAAGGTAAAAAGGGAGAAGTCTAATGGCATCTGCAAAGCGTAACACATTGTAATGAGCTAGATCATGGCTTGTGACATAGACAGAGGACTCATTCACACTGGGGTTTTAAGGTGGGTTTGAAGCTGCTTGTGTTTGTTTCAGTTTTGTGGCATCCACACAATATATTCTTTATCCACATTGCAGCCTGCACTGCCTACCTCACCCCCCATTTGAATTTTCCTGATTTGCAAATAACCTGATAAGGGAAGAAAATCCGGTATAAAGTCACATTACCTGACTGCAGATGCATTGCATTTTTGTAAAATAAAAGAAAAAATGTAACTATAGGAAAAGAATCAAAATATCACCATTTGCAAACATTGATAACTTTAATAGTTGTATAGTTGTTTTTTTTAGAAAAGCACAAATATAACTGTACTTTAACAAAGGCATTTTCACCCTACCCAATTAATAATAATAATAATAATAATAATAATAATAATAATAATAATAATATCAATAATTACATGTATAGTGAGGCTCATAAACAACAAGGAGCACTGTAGTAGTGAAAAAGTAGTATACATTTGGTTTGCTTAAACCAGTTCAAGACTTATACAAGATGTTAGGCAAACCCCAGGTAAAACACAGAAGCATTCTCAATGTTTTGCCCTCTGTTCAGAAACCCCCGTTATCAAGAACATGTTTTATTACAAGAATAAGTTTCTGTAGAACAATTCATACAAGATAAAAATGGTACAACTGTTGACCTTTCCAAAGAAACCAAGCCGTATAAAGAAAAAGAGTATCAAAGAGAGAGAGAGAAAGAGAAAGAGAGAGAGAGAGAGAGAGAGAGAGAGAGAGAGAGAGAGAGAATATAAAGATTCCATCACAAGACTCTGGACAGCAGGATCTAGCTCAGGTGAAGGGAACCTCTGATGATGTGGCTTCTCCTGAAGGATTACCTGGCAGCAGCAGCACGGTGCTGAAATGATGAACTAGCTGGATCTTGGAGAGACCATTTGAATTTCCCACAACACATTGAGAAGGGTTGTTGTTGGAAATCAAAAATGGCAGCTCCAATACTCAAATTGCCTGGCCTGCATCAAAATGCTGGGCGAAAAATTTTTAAAGGTAAAGGGGGCCAGGGCAGGTGTGAGTAGTAGGCCCTCCTAGGGTACTAGGCAGCTCCCTCAACAACCAACATGGTGGCACCATGCCAGTTGGCCACTCTCTAGGCTCAAAGCATCTCAGCTAATGGCATCCAGAAACTCTTCCACCTGCCTTAGTAGTACAGTTGTACCTTGGAAGTTGAACAGAATCCGTTCTGGAAGTCCGTTTGACTGCCAACATGTTTAGAAACCAAAGCGCGGCTTCGGATTGGCTGCAGGAAGCTCCTGAAGCCAATCAGAAGCCGTGGAAGCCCCGTTGGACGTTTGGGTTCCAAAGAATGTTCACAAACCGGGACACTCACTTCCGTGTTTTGATCGTTCGGGAGCCGATTTGTTCAGGAGCCAAGGTGTTTGAGATCCAAGGTACGACTGTATTAGGGGGCTGCAGCCAGAGACTTCATTGGCAGCACACACTACAGTACAGATGACAGGATTCTTCTTTGTAGTTGAACACCTGTCATGTTAGACTACTTAAAAAAGCGGAAAGAACATGCTTTGCAAAACTGATGGCTTCTTTTGTGCAAAACCTCACAAGCACCTTAACAGCTTTCAGCACATTGCAAAAGAATAGGGAGAGAGAAAGAACACGCACTCACCCAAAAAAGTTCTGCAAAATAGTGAAAAATAAATAGATTAACCACCCACTTACCATAGAATGATCCACATGAGAAATTTACATCAGAATTCTGATTTGTGTCCAGAATCCCAAGAGTGCATAACTTTATGTATGCTTTGGCCCTAATGGGGCTTCCAAGCTCTGAAGGAGTGTAACTGAAGGAGTGCAAAAGAGACACCCAGTTATATCCCATACCAGACTTGTTTGAGGCTATCAAAACAACTGGCTCTACTTCTATATTGATGGCTTCAAAAACAGCCCAGTATTTTAGGTTGGTTAAAAATAACAGAGCATTTGCAGATTTATAAAAGGGGCAAATTAATACTGGAAACTTCTCTGCATGAGCAGACTCAGGAGAGCTAAAGAGCCCAAGCTTGCCATCCCCACTGTGTAGAGAGTCTCTCCACACCACCAGAGGTCACTTCTGGGAACACACTGAGAATTGTCCCCACCCAGAAATGGGGGAGACTTACACAGATCAGCACCTGATCATTTCTGTTCCAGCCAACCCTGATCTCAGCAAGATCAGGGCACCTGGTTGTGCAGGCGTCCCCATTCTGCAGACTCCCTACTCGCGGACAGGTGCTCACACCCTAAGACACATTTTCTGCAGGAAAGGAATAGTAATGATGGCTAACAGCCCTGGTCTGCTCCTCTGTCAACACAGCAAAGCCTTACATCCAAGGAACAAGTGGGTAGGATTCTAAGTCACCAAAGCATCCTAAGAACAATGACCCACCTAGTCCAGAATTCTGTTCTCATAATGGCTGGCCAGATGTTTATTGGAAGTCTGTAAGCAGGGCCTGAATGCAGCAGCACAGTCCCCACTTGTGACTCCCAGGAACTGGCATTCAAAGGCATACTGCCTCCAACAGGGTAACACAGCCTTAACCTCCATGAATTTGCCTAACCTGCTTTTGAAGGCACTCAAATTGATAACCATCATGACTTCCTGTGCTGGTAAATTCCACAGTTTGGCTACGCACTCACTCACATAGTATTCAAAGTTCATGCACTTAAGATTAAAAGTTTATGCTCTCACTAATAAGAAGCCGCTACAGTGCATGGTTTCGTACATGTGTTCCTTATACAGTGGGCACTCGGGTTATGAAGTGATCCGTGTGGGATGCACGTTCGCAACCCGCAGTGTCTGCAACCCACAGAAGCACATCTGCGCACACACGGGTTGTGGTTTGGCGCTTCTGCGCATGCGCAAAGAGCGATTTAGCACTTCTGCGCATGTGCGACCACCAAAACCCGGAAGTAACCTGTTCCGGTACTTCTGGGTTTCAGCGGTCTGTAACCTGAAAAAATGCAACCTGAAGCATCTGTAACCCGAGATATAAATGTACAGCTGTGGCCATTCATCACTGCATTACAGTGGTACCTTGGTTCCCAAACTTAATCTGTTCCAGAAGTCTGCATTCTAAAACCAAGGCGTGCTTTCCCATAGAAAGTAATGCAAAATGGATTAATCCGTTACAGACTTTTAAAAACAACCCCTAAAACAGCAATTTAACATGAATTTTAATAATAATAATAATAATAATAATAATAATAATAATAATAATAATAATAAATTTTATTTATATCCCGCCCTCCCCAGCCAAGCCGGGCTCAGGGTGGCTAACAACAATCAAATAAACAATCAAATAATAACACATTCTAAAAATATTTCATTATAAAAATTAGTTAAAATCAAATTGATGGCAACCGATTAAACAAAATTCTGTGCAGGTTGCCAGAGGAGGGAGTCAGGCTGCGCCCTGACCAAAGGCCTGGCGGAACAACTCTGTCTTGCAGGCCCTGCGGAAAGATGTCAGGTCCCGCAGGGCCCTAGTCTCTTGTGACAGAGCATTCCACCAGGTTGGAGCCGCAGCCGAGAAGGCCCTGGCTCTAGTTGAGGCCAGCCTAACCTCTTTGAGACCTGGGACCTTGAGGGTGTTATTATTTGCAGACAGGTACGAGGGTCCTAGGCCGTATAGGGCTTTAAAGGTTAAAACCAGCACCTTAAACCTGATCCTGTACTCCACCGGGAGCCAGTGCAGCAGGTATAGTACCGGATGAATGTGATCTCGCAGCGAAGACCCCATAAGGAGTCTCGCCGCGGCATTCTGCACCCGCTGGAGTTTCTGGGTCAGTCTCAAGGGCAGCCCCACGTAGAGCGAGTTACAATAATCCAGTCTGGAGGTGACCGTCGCATGGATCACAGTGGCTAGGTCAGGGCGAGAGAGATAAGGGGCCAACTGCTTTCTTTCTTTACTTTCTAATGAGACCACTGATCCATAAAGTGAAAGCAATAATCAATGTACTGTACTATAAAATAAATAAGACAGTATTGCAGATGATAAAAATTAAAATTAATTTTTGTTTCTTACGTGCACTGATGATAGTCATTGTTTGGATGGGGGGCTTTTATCCATTTCTGCAGTCACACAATCAACCAGAAGCTGAACTGAATTCCACACAGTCCCCAAAACAAGTCCCAAAAACAAAGTCACAAGCCACAGTCACAAGTCAGTCCCATAAAACGAAGAACAAGTCACAGTCAAAAAAATGAAAAAGTCACACAAACAAAAACGCAAAAAAATAGCAAAAACAAAGGCTCCAAATATCACCTCTGTGTTGTGTGGGTGCTTGGGACTCAACAGCCGACTGACTCAACAGGAATCCTCTGATTAGCAGCGGGGGACTCAATTTACAAATGGAATACACTCAACAGGAAGCAGAACATGTTCAGCTTCCAAGGCAAAGCTCACAAATCGAAATACCTACTTCCAGGTTTGCAGTGTTCTACAGTCATACCTCGGGTTGAAGTAGGTTCGGGATAAGTATTTTCAGGTTGCGCGCTGCAGCAACCTGGAAGTAACGGAGCGCATTACTTCCGGGTTTCGCCACTTGTGCATGCGCAGACGGTTAAAATGACGTCACGCGCATGCGCAGAAGCAACAAATCGCGACCCGCACACGCGCAGACAGGGGTTGCGTTCGCATCCAGAGGTGCCACTGTATTTCCAAGTTGTTCATAAACTAAGCTGTTCTAAAACCAAGGTACCACTGTACTAGAAATGGGTAGCTCTTCATTATCTAAGCAAAGAGATGCAGATTCAAACTGTGAGAACTCTAAATGCAAAATTAATTTTTTTCCAAAGGGTTTTGTTTCCTTTTTAAAAAAACTGAATTCATTTCACAGGCCCTCCACTTCTGTGATTACCTGCAGGACACTGAGCAAAATTACATTATCTGGGACATGATGTGAAAAACAGAACTGCTTTACACATTAATAACTCCCCTGCAGGAAAATGTGGAGAACTTATTAAGATCTTGAATATCTCTCGGATACCGCAGAGGAAGCATTCATAGGAGGGAAAAACACACAACAAATCACTGAACTAGGATGGTCAATTTCATTTGTCCCTTCCTAAGTCCATTAATTTCAACAATTCTCCTCTGAGTAGAATTTAGTCAGATATAAACCTTTGAGAGCCTTTTCCTCAATTTGTCTAATTGTTAAGCCATTCATGTTGATGGCCATCACTGCCTCTTGTACCACAGAATATTAGTAGCAGTTTGGTCTTAAATCGATAATCGAGTTATGTGAGACCATTACTAATAATATTAGCAAACCGTGAATATGGAAAATATGGGGTGGAGAGAACTACTTCTCTGCCTTGTTTTCTGAAAACAGTACACTCATGCAATGCAATTACATCTCCCGCTCTTTAAAAAGACAGCCTGGTTCTTTTCTCCACAATTTGTTTTAGTCTGCTCTTTTTTTCCAAGGCTGAATGTTCTTTTAAAATTTGGCCTAGTCCGTCGGCAAACAAACACAAACACTGTTAATTGCACTTAGATTAAAACCCACAAATTAGCTCAAGCGAAGCATTGTTATCAGCAAATTCATCAAGCAGCACAGGGAGCCCACTGGGTAAAAATAAAATAAAATAAGTACAATTGTGTGTAACCATGGTGAAATGGTTTTCTCTCTTATTGACGGTGCAAAGTTTGTTTTCGCTGCAAAAATGTGCCAGAGCTGCTGAAACCCCTATGAATATCTAATCAAATCTAATCATGAAGCTAGCAATAGGCTTGCAACAAAACAAAAACAAAAAGCATTCAGGAGCGTGAAACTAAAGTCATTTAGTTTTCATTAGTGGTTTGGAATGGGAACTGACGGGGGAGGGGTGAACTGGGGAAATTTTGGGTTTGAGCAGTAGACTCACAGAATCGTAGAGTTGGAAGGGATCCTGAGGGTCATCTAGTCCTATTCCCTGCAATGCAGGAATCTCAATACTCGGTCTCCCATCCAATTTGAAACCAGACCAGACCCTGCTTAGCTTTGCAAAGGTGCTGCTTGAACAAATGATGACTGATGACTTGATGGAAAATAAGGGTAAGGCAAGAAAAGATGTATTGCTAGTCAACTGTTTGAAAGGTAGGCCTGATGTATAAATGGGGAGGGGGGAGTTAGACGATGCCTATAAATATTCACTAGCCATACCGATATTTTCCTTCCACTGATACCACTTCCATCATTTTTAGAGGTTTAACTGCATCCTCCATCTTTATCTCTGCAGTTATTTATGACAGAAGTTTCCCAGTCTAGTCCTATGAGCATTTTTTCTCACCATGTACAATGGGACTTTCTCCCAGGAAGATATGTGCACAGGATTGCAGCCTCTGACTCTGCCTTCCATGCAACAACCACAGTGCAATGATCCTGAGAATCAGGCCATTGCTTATTAACAGCTTATTCTTCACAGCATTTCCAAATGCAACACAGGAATTGTTCACCAAGATTTCTACATCCACTTTTGGAAACACTGAAATATTCGACTGCAAAAAATGATAATAAATAAAAACACAAAGTGCCCTTTCATAGCATTTGTCATGATTATCTTTTTATATGACATGCTAACTAAAACCATGTTGCTAATGCAGGGAGAACGCTCATTAACCTGCTTATAACAGAGAACCTTTGGCCAGGAGTGTAGTGACAAATTTAGAAGTGCAGCGTCCCTTCCTGCTAGTCCTAGCCATGCTCCCTCACAGCTATATCCCTTCTACAATTATAGGTAAAGGTAAAGGTACCCCTGCCCGTACGGGCCAGTCTTGACAGACTGTAGGGTTGTGCGCTCATCTCACTCTATAGGCCAGGAGCCAGCGCTGTCGGCAGACACTTCCGGGTCACGTGGCTAGCGTGACGAAGCTACTCTGGCGAGCCAGAGCCGCACATGGAAACGCTGTTTATCTTCCCGCTAGTAAGCAGTCCCTATTTATCTACTTGCACTTGGGGGTGCTTTCGAACTGCTAGGTTGGCAGGCGCTGGGACCGAACTACAGGAGCGCACCCCGTTGCGGGGATTCGAACCGCCGACCATGCAATCGGCAAGTCCTAGGCGCTGAGGTTTTACCCACAGCGCCACCCGCGTCCCTTTCTACAATTATATAACCTAAAATATTATTTTTTAGAACTACCATTTTCTATGCATGTCCACAGGCAAATGATTTGGAGTGTTCCAGTATCTTCTTTCAGAGTGACTTGAGTTGTGTGTTTTTTCTCTCCATGAAGTTCCATTTCACAACATTCTCCTGAAACTGAAGCACCTTGTGTTCTTGGTGTCCCTAAATGCTTAGCTTGAGAGCATACAGAGGCTACAAAAGCTCCCCTTTCACGCTGACTGGGTGACTCTAGGACACTGGAGACAGGGACCCTACAAGAGGAATGGTAACAGATCGGTGACATCTCCATGGGCCACTACACCACTGCCTTTGGACCTCTATGTGCTGCAGTAGTGATGCTGATAACCAGCCATCACTGTCTGATTGCTCTTTGACTGTCTGACAAGCAAGCAGGTGGTAGCAATGATGACTCAGAGGAGAAGTAACAGGTGGCAACCATGGCAGGGAGTGTAGAGCAGTGAGTGGAAAACTGGAGCCCTCCATATGATGCTGGACTCAACTCCCATCATCCCTGTCTATTGCCCATGCTGGCTGGGTCTGCTGAAAACTGGAGCCACAATAATAGGTTCTCTATCCCTGGCTTAGAACAACAGCAAAAAAAAGGCCTTCTCCTAATTCCCTTTGACATGAGTTTTTATACAAATATCTCTATGGACCTGGTGAAAGAGTGGCATTGGTTTCTGAGCCACAGACACACAATAACATCTCATTCTGTTCTAGACCATCACAGACTTTGGTCAATGCAGTTGGGTTAGAAGAAGACACCAGAATCTCTCTCTGTGCATGAGAGTGTGGCTTTGGGGCTGTCACCATTATGTTTCCCCATGTAACCAAGAATATCTATCAATATTGTTGCAAGCCTCTATTTCATTATCAGATCCTGAACTTCCACCATGTCATCCTTCCAGACCCAGGGTTTTCAGATTTATGCAACTGGATTGTACAACTTTCTAGACACCTGAGTCATTTTCTTTCTCCGGCAATATGAACTGCTAGGAAAGTAACCATATGTACAAAACCAATTGTAATATTTCAATGTGCCTTTGTAATGGACAACGAAAAAGGGGTACTCTCCACATGCATACCTTCCTGCCATTTTAAAATAAAAATTCAAACCACTTCTGCATGTATACTTGTCCAGTGCCTATGGAGGGCAAGGAAAGATATTGCTGCAGAACCTGAGGAGGAAGGTATTCACGTACAAAGCTCCAATTCAGGAGTAATTAGATACTTAAAACCATAGAGAAATGAGATAAGCAACAAATTCAATAGCCAGCAAGGATCAGAGCCCTTGGTGAGCAAACCTGCCTTTTCTTTTGTGTGCGTTGCAGTTTGCATTATGGGGAAAGGCCGTAGCTCAGTCATGAAGCCTCTGCTTTGAATTCAGGTCTCAGGATCAATCCCTGGCATCTCCAGGTAGGAGACGGGGGAAAGTCCCTCTATCTGAAGTCCTGGAGATCTGCTGTGTCAGTAAGACAATAGCGAGCTAGATGGACCAATGATCTGACAAAGTATAAATTCACTGACTTTTCATGTTAAACTTTACATTTAATTGATTATGCTGTTAATGAGATGCTTCCTCCCCACATCACTTGCAAAGGACTTCAAGGGTGGCTCCCCCCCCCCCATTTATCTTTTGGTCACCTATTGGTTAAGCATGTTTTTAGCTAACAAGGGTCTACCTACAAATATTTAAAAAGATTTACATTTGTATATAGGCATGTGCGCATATATATATCCACATACATACACACACTCTGCGCTGATGAAACAGCAACTGTCCACCTCCCCGAGCTGTTGTCCTTTCTTCTCAGAACGTGAAGGCATACACAACTCCAACAACAACTATGTTTCCAATTGTGGCTATAATTGCAATCCATAACAAAATGGCGTCGTTTGAAGAACGGGAGGCATCTTCAGGCTGGTTCGGCATCGAAGCAGCTGCGTGGACGTTGGCAGAGGAATTAAACAAGGAGTATTCCGTACTAAAGTCCTCATTGGGCGAATCCATGAAGGCTCCTCCCATAACTGGAAGCTGTGGAAGAAGAATTTAGAACATTAGGGTCAAGAATTGGAGGAAAAGGTCCATAAATAGATACTTGTTTGCTGTCCTCCAGGTGCTGTTGCACTACAACTTCCACCATCTGCTGTTTGTGGTGGAGTCCAGCAATATCTGGTGATATAATGGTGAGGATTGCAAAAATATACTTTTAAGAGAGGCGCAAGACATGTTTTCATGAAAAATAAATGCTATGGGTGTTTCTGTTTTGCAGTGACTTTACACTAGCATTTCTTGTAGGAGGGTAAGAAAACTGCATGTGCTTCTGGTTCTGTGCCTTAAAGCGAATACTTTAAAACTTGAAGACCACAGTGCAGAGTTTAGCAGGGCCTGCCTCTTTACGGACTGTGTCACATGGTGTTCCAAAATGACTCCTAACATGCAGATGATGGGTTTCAAATGTGTTATAGTAGAGGGGCATGAAGTGAGGCATACCTTCCAAGAGCCCTGGGAAAAAACGGGGCATCCCATTTTTTCACACGAGATCTTGGCAGCCATTTTGGGTGCTGCGGTCTCATGTGCTTTTGCCCCGAAAAAGTGTTTCCTTTGTGGTGAAAGTGAAGCATGGGCCACGTAACTTGCTACGAGCACATCCCGGAAACTGCACTTCCCAGTTTTGTGTCAGAAAAAATTGGACAGTATGGCGAGGTAACAGTAGTTAGTGGAAGGAAGTGAAGGAGAGAGGGCTAGAAAGTGGCTAATTTAGTCCTGGTTTCTGAAGGCCTGTCCCAGGCTGGTGATTCTATCCTCAGTAAAGGATAGACCTACTCTGTATGAAATCAGTTCAAGAGTCATTCTTCCAGAATGACCATTTCAGTAAACAGGCCTTGTCCAAGATAAATATTTGTTATGGGATTTCAAGCTTCTAACATAGTATCTTACACAGTTTATTGGTGGGAGGGGAAAACACCCAGATGGAAAATGTATTCAAGTGGACACACATTTCAGCATGTCCAAGTGCCTTCTTGATCCCAGGAAGGAAACCAGTACTTTAGGGGGGTGGGAATTAAGAGTCTTTTCCTTCAGATGAATTTAAATTCTAATTCAGAGCTTTTCTGGAGCCCGGGACAAATTCTGCCATGAAAGCTAACAGCTGGGCTTGAAGTTCCTATGACAGGCAGCCTCTGCCATCACCATTCCCCACAAATTCTGCAGTCCATTAAGACAAAGTTAACCATCTGATATGACAAGACCCATAATTTAAGAGAATTTTAAGAAACTTTAAGAGATTGAGCTGGGGTGCCCTCATGTCCTATTTTAAAGAGACGAGTCTTCAACTTGAAGGGCTGCTAAGCCATAAAACTCACTGAGTTAACAGAATCTACCTCAGAGAGGATTGCTGCATGGATAAAATGAGAACAGTACCCTCCATCTTTGCCACCCTGAACTCTTTGAAGTATCTGAAGAAGTGTGCATGCACACGAAAGCTCATACCAAGAACTAACTTAGTTGGTCTTTAAGGTGCTACTGAAAGGAATTTTTTTATTTTGACTATGGCAGACCAACACGGCTACCTATCTGTAACTGTTTGAAGTAGGATGGGATACCACATTGCTTGGCACCTCAGTACCCAAGGGAATGTGATGATACCCTTGGCAATGGAGCCCCTCATCCGAGTGTCTTCTCCATCAGAAGTTGGGGGTGGCTTTGAGAAAGAGAACTTTTCTTGGTGGTGTTCTGTAAGCTTGAGAATACCAGTTACTGGAAACCAAAGAGTCAGGAGGAGTGGCTGCTGTGCTCAGGTGCTACTTGAAGACTTCACATATGCATCTGGTTGACCACTGTGATAGCAGGATGCTTGACTAGATGAGCCACTGGCCCTAATCCAGTAGGCTCGTCTTACATTCATTCTTGCTGGGCAGTGCCCTGGTTATGAAATGCTCACCCAAGGGAAACTGGCTTGGGAGTACCTACATTGTTGTCGTTTAGGCATCAAGCGAAGCCTTTTCTATTCTCCCAGCTTTCATGGTAGTGTTAACTTCTGTATTTTGTTAGTCATGTTAGTACATTCTCAGCTCGAGATTTTATTTTGTTTTCTTAGTGTGGTTTCGTAATACGCGGCTGTATGTTCACTTGGATGTTATGACTTACTGTGGACTTCTGCTGCATATTGTGTTTTTAAACCCAAAATGTCACACCTAAAGAATTTTAATAGGGATGGGATTCATCACAGCATGAAGATGACTGAAATGGAAAGTCCCTCCCTCTTATTCTTCCCTGTGCACCCCCTAAATCTGTTCTAGGGGTTACCCCAATTCTCTGGAGCAGATTCAGGACACACAGAGACTGAGGGATGGGGACCAAGTCCCACTGCAATAAATGTTCCACTTGCATGGTTATTTAATTGAACACTGCCCTAGGTGTCTAATACCAGTACAGTGGTACCTCTGGTTAGGAACTTAATTCATTTCAGAGGTCTGTTCTTAACCTGAAAACGTTCTTAACCTGAGGTATCACTTTAACGAATGGGGCCTCCTGCTGCCGCATGATTTCTGTTCTCATCCTGAGGTAAAGTTCTTAGCCCGAGGTACTACTTCCGGGTTAGCGGAGTCTGTAACACGAAGTGTTTGTAACCTGAGGTGTTTGTAACTTGAGGTACCACTGTATACTTAAAAATCTTCTGTAGTACTGTGTGATTTGAAGAAGCGAGCACAAAAGGAAAATGAGAAAAGAGAAGCAGATATTTTCAAATGAGCAACTGGGAAAACCCAGAGTTCTCTTCCTTTTGGGGAAGCTGGGGGAATTACTCTTATTAATTGTCCATGTGAATTATTGTTACAGAAAGCTCTCAAAGTCTAGTGGTTTGAGAGCCTTTATCAGTGAAGAAAGACACATCAGAGCTGGCCCTAAGCTCAGATAGCCAAATAGCTAAGGGGACCGATTGGGTTTCTAACATGTCTCTACTAGGCAAGCTTTGGAGAAGATTATTCTTATAATTGGGCAATGTGCTATTTGTAGCAAAGCCCCACAATACATCATCTTTCCATTTAAATTGTACCCTCAGTGCCTTACTTTCCCCAGGGTTGGCAGAAATCTTAAGAGATCAGTGTCAAGCCCTTTACAAGACATTTAGGAAAAGAGCTTGAAAAGGGGTGTTTTAGACTATGTTTTCTGTATTCACAAAAAAGCTCAGGAAACAAATGAAATGATGCTTGTGGAAATTGATTTTGTTTGGCACAAACATATACTAGCTGCGGGAAAACTGAACGATGTGGTTTAAAGCAATCTTTAGGTTTCCGATCGCAGTATCCAACAGAGGGCTCTGCCAGATTGTCTTGTTTATTGAGCATTCATTTTGTTTGGATGGTGGTTTTAGGATGTCGCCCAACACTGTCATTATCCAATGCATTTTCCTATCACTTTCCTTGCCACAAAACCCCTACTTCTTTTGGAAGTGGCTTTGTTGCGCAAGACCATCAAGTCCACTTTGTATGAATGAATGACAGTGTGATGGTCTAGAAGCAGCCAGACTCAACAGGAAAATCTCTCATTAATGTCTTTCAGTAAGAGGGGAACCAAAGCATGGGGGGGGGGTACCACAGCTCAGCAGTAGAGCTCTGGCTTTGCATTCAGAAAGTCACAGGTTCAATCCCCGAGATCTCCAGTTTAAAACTAGGTCAGGTGGCAGGCAATGTGAAAGACCTCTGCTTCAGGTAGTGGACAGCCACTGCAACTCAAAGTTACCAATACAGGGCTATACGGAAAATAGTCGGACCTGCTTTATAAGGCAGTTCCCTAGATTTCCATCTTTCTACTCACCATCTTGTACATTTCAAGAATATCTCAAGGTCATGCAAGTATTTGTGAACTCTGGGGGAAGATTAAGTACCTCGTATGCTTAAAAGGATGCTAGAATCCATTCCAACTGATCTTGGCCCAGGACTAAGTTGTACAAACAGACCACATCTGTTTTCAGCAAAAGATTATTGGGAAATAAAAAGGAAAGACTGAAAAGGGGAAGAAACTCTAAAAATTCAAATTGCAAACAATCCAGAACTTCATTTTTTTGGGGGGGAGGGCTTTCCAGCTCTCCCCATCCTACTTATTTTTATTAAGAAATTCAAAACAAACATGGATCAAAATGGAAAAGGTTCTCAGATGATCAGATGGCCCCTCTCCATTTGGTCAAACAGCTGAATCGAACTTGAACCACAATGGAGGCCAGTTGTTCAGTTGAGGGGGCACCGGGCAAGCTGCCTGACACACACATCTCTGTCCTTCAACACCTTGCATCACTCCCTGCCCCCCGTAACTGTTGCCTGAGGCAGAAGCTTTATTCTACCCAGTGGGAGGGCCGGCCCTGCAGAGGATTATTGTTTTAGGAGCCAGGAGAGGATGGGTTTCTTGCAGGACATTAATACTTTGCATAAGAGATGTAAAGGAAAAGAAGGTTTAAGGTATGTCAGCTTGCTCATACAGTGGTACCTCGGGTTAAGTACGGTACTTAATTCATTCTGGAGGTCCGTTCTTAACCTGAAACTGTTCTTAACCTGAAGCACCACTTCAGCTAATGAGGCCTCCTGCTGCTGCCGCGCTGCCAGAGCACGATTTCTGTTCTCATCCTGAAGCAAAGTTGTTAACCTGAAGCATTATTTCTGGGTTAGTGGAGTCTGCAACCTGAAGTGTTTGTAACCTGAGGTACCACACTGTACTAAGGAAAGGAAGGCTTCTCGAGGGAAGAATAAATTCTTTCTAACGAAGCACTTATTGCTATGGAAGCAATTATTGAATTCAGAAAGCACATGGTTGCACATGTGCCATGTATTCCAACCTTGTGGCTCAGCATCTCTTCGCACCATTGTTTAACTGAGAGAGGCTCAACATCATAAATACTTATCATTAGTATGCAATAATGAAATAAATGTATGCTGTGATCCCCCCCGCAAAGCTAGCACATTTGACACCTATGTAATTAATAATTCTTACATGAAATAATGTAGATTTTCCTCAAACAATCGAGATTCAGAATGAGTGTGCAGTTCCCACTGGTTCCATGTTCTGCTAAGAAATAAAATTTTTATATTGCCCCTCCTGGCCCCCTTCGCCTCAGCAACCTTCACATTTATGCCTTGAAATGTATATGTTAAAGTACTGATGTGAAAGTGAGCTTGCTCACAAAGGAAATCTCTCTGCTATGGATAAAAATCAGTGTTAAAAGTCAAGCACAAAAATGTTTTATTTAGTGAAAATAAAAATAAGTGCCCCAATAGCAGGATGCTGTCAATAAATTCAGCCTGATACAACTCCACACATTATACAGCTTGTCATTCAAAATATAAGAGAGAGAGAGAGAAAACTGAAAGAGAAATATAATAATGAAATTATATAAAGTGAAACAAACAATACTACCAACACACTAAGTAGGTTCAAGTTTGAATTTTTATTCATCATAAAATAAATTTCTATCTGCAGCAATTTCCCCTTTTGCTCATAGTCTTTGTTCTAAATAACAATATGATGCAAAAAACAGATAGATGTGTAATGTTTCATACTTTAAAATGCTTGTATTTCTGTGCTAAATTAGTTGAAGAACTAGGCCACTAATCATAAATTTGTTGGTTTTTGATAAGTTATAAAATTATTTGCTTTTTAATCCCATTTATAGTGGAGCTGGATATTTTTTATTTTTTTGGGGGGGGGGGAGAATCTTGTACCTAAAAGAAAAATAAAATAAAATGTTGAAAGAGTTGTGGAGGATATGTCCTTTATTAATACTAATAATAAGTTAGTTACATTTTGTATATTATGTGGTGCAATGTTTATTGTTATAGTTTGCAAAAAACTGCCAGAACCAGAAAGTTTAAAATACAGTAATAAAATTTCTAACTAGAAAAACCCCACATTATGATGAATGGAGAGCATCATAAGGCTGCATATTATCATTGTACTTGCTATTCCAGTGTATCAAAAAAATACAATTTCCCCATATACTGAAAAACAATACCAAGCAGCTTTTGCCCTTCTGTTCTATGGGAGGTTTCTGCCCTCCCTGAGCTCCCCAAATATATCTATTTGGTTAATTCTGCTTGTATTCTCCTATAATGAGTTCGCTCATTCATTTTTTGTTGTTGTTTAGTTGTTTAGTCATGTCCGACTCTTCATGACCCCCATGGACCAGAGCACGCCAGGCACTCCTGTCTTCCACTGCCTCCTGCAGTTTGGTCAGACTCATGTTGGTAGCTTCGAGAACACTGTCCAACCACCTTGTCCTCTGTCGTCCCCTTCTCCTTGTGCCCTCAATCTTTCCCAACATCAGGGTCTTTTCCAGGGAGTCTTCTCTTCTCATGAGGTGGCCAAAGTATTGGAGCCTCAGCTTCAGGATCTGTCCTTCCAGTGAGCACTCAGGGCTAATTTCCTTAAGAATGGATGCGTTTGATCTTCTTGCAGTCCATGGGACTCTCAAGAGTCTCCTCCAGCACCATAATTCAAAAGCATCAATTCTTTGGCCATCAACCTTCTTTATGGTCCAGCTCTCACTTCCATACATTACTGAAAACCATGGTTTTAACTATACGGAACTTTGTTGGTAAGGTGATGTCTCTGCTTTTTAAGATGCTGTCTAGGTTTGCCATCGCCTTTTCCCAAGGAGCAGGCATCTTTTAATTTCGTGACTGCTGTCACCATCTGCAGTGATCATTCATTTTTACCATATTCAAAATCTTCTCGACCCACTCAAAAGTAGTGAGAGAGAAAAAGGTCCCCCCCCCCGAATTCTTAGCAATTATTATTTTTGCTGCAGTAATCAAATTGATTACCACCCCTTGATCGCTGTCTATGATAACACCTTTTAAGTATCCAAGCAGAAATATCTTAGGAACACATATCCAAATGGAGCCTAACATTTCTGAAATTATTTCAGAAATAGAATTCCTAAAAAAAGGGGGGACAATTCCAGAAAATGTGGGTGTAATCTGTTAGCAGATTAAAAACCAGTGCTGCATGATATATATATTTTCAGACAACAGTGCCCCTCCTCACTGCATGCTGTAGTGCAAATATTTTTAATATTCCTTTTGGGGGAGGGCAGTTTGTGCTACTATATAAGGAGCTGCTTTTCATGAATGTGTTGTAAGCTGCATTGCTTGCTTGCGTACAGTCTCTTAAATGTGTTTAAAGGGGCTTCCTGGATCAGAGCCAATAAAGAAGTCTTGTTCCATAACTAATGTAATATCAAACCTAAAATGGGGCGGGGGGGGGGGAGAATCTACAGCAACATACATCAACAAATATGTACGTTCTCCACCTGCCCCAGCCACCTTTTCAGAACCTAGGAAGTTGCTTTACAATAAATCAGATCGATTAGTCCATCTAAGTCAGTACTGCCCACATTCCCTGGTATCAGACCCTTACATATTTACCCTGATCAGCTGTGATTCCTGCAATGTAGGGGGCAGAGCCGACACAAGACATTTCGGCACCCGAGGCAGACCCCAAAGCAGAACCCCACTCCCTGCCTGGGAAGGAGTGAGGGGGAAAAATCTGCATCAGGAACAAGAGAGGAAGAAAGATTGACATCGGGAACTGCTGCCCCAGTGGATTCTACTGCCTGAGGTGGTTGCATCCAGGACATAGTGCCATCCAAGCTCTGCTTAAAAACCTCCAAGGAAGGAGAGTCCACAACCTCCCAAGGGAGTCCATTCCACTGCCAAACAGCTCTTCCTATCAGGAAGTTCTTCCTGATTTTTAGTTGGAATCTGCTTTCTTGTAACTTGAAGCCATTGGTTTGAGTCCTATCCTCCAGAACAGGAGAAAACAAGCTCGCTCCATCTTCCATGTGACAGCCCTTGAGATATTTGAAGATGGCTATCATATCATCTCTCAGTCTCCTCTTATCCAAGCTAAGCATACCCTGTTCCCTCAATCATTCCCCAGAAGGCTTGGTTTCCAGACCCTTGATCATCTTGGTCGTCCTCCTCTGCACACGTTCCACCTTGTCAATCAATTAAATTTACTGTACAAATGAATCAGCAGTGATTCTACTTAAGACACAAAACATTTGTTTGGACAACATGCTGCGTAATGGTGAAGAGTACCCAGCTATCTAATTGGAGGAGAGGATCTGCAAAACAGAGTTTCGTCTGTCCATACCCTGCCTCTGGACTCCAGAAGGATATTTTCACATGGTCCCTTCCAAGACACCCTTAAGGCTTCATCCCTGGAGCAATTCTGGTCTATCTTAATTTAGCAGTCCAAACGCATAGCAAGAGTGATACAGACAGGTTGATGGCAAACTCAGTTTGCACGCTTCCATCCATGACCTTGCGTTGCTGGTTAATTGTCGAATTAAATCAAAATAACAGAAAGCAGACCTTGGAAACAGCAATGGAATATCCATTTTTGAAATATACAAAATTAATTACCTCACACTGCTCTTGTAATTACCTCCCATATCATTGTGAAATGAATACGAGATGGGAACAGAATGTTAAATAAAAAGTCAACACACGCACACACATTATTTAAAAGTACTTTGCAGAAGGTAAATATATCCCTGTGTCCCTCCCCACTTTATATATTTGAAAACCCTTAAAAACTATGAAATGGAGGTGGGCATTTTCTTTTCCCCCCGTTTGTTTATCTTAAACAAAAAGCAAAAAACACCACCACCTCCTTTGAGAGTCCTGCTGTCATGGACAATTCACATTCTAGTATTGCCATTGGGCTTACAGTTTGATGCGGCAGTGACCTGTCTCTAAATAGGTATATTTACGATGGCATCCCCAAGGTGGCTGACTGTCAGGTGTTGAGAATGAAGCATTTTCTGCCATTACCTGCAGCAATGACTCTACTCAGTTTAGTAAATACATCTCAACGTGCCTCTATAGAATGGCATCCCCAGACAGAATGAACCAGCCCCAGGCTTGTATATCCCCCTAAGAATATCAACATGCCTTCTGCAGTGAAACTTGGTGAAGTGCCTTAATGTGAGATAACTGGATGTTCATTCAAGTTTTAGATGTTGGACTGCGATTTGAGATTTAACAGTACTATGAGGTTTATATCACTGCCACAACACAATAAGCAGAAGAATGTGCAGATGACATTAAAGATCCATTCAGTCAAACATCCTGTTTCCTATTTGGGGCTGATTACTTCCAGGCTGTTATCCGACCCATTAGCCAAGAACCACAGTGCTGCATAGAGATATAACCCTCATACATTCCTAATTATTCTTATTCTTATATTCTTATTCTTATTTATTTATTTACACCCAGCCTTTCCCCCTGACAGGGACTCAAGGTGGCTTACAGATAAAATAGGAACAGCTAAAAACAAGGTGAGAAAAAATAATTAAAAACAATTAAACATTAATAGAATTAATATTGTGTATAAATATTAGAGATCTATTTAAAACATAATTACAATAAAAACAGCACGGCACCAACCCTTGTTGTTATAACAGTAATTCAAGCCTAACTGCTATAACCCTTTCTTTTATTATGCCCTTTCTCCAACCCCACTCATCCGAATTATGAAATCTGGGAGGTGTGTCAACCATCATCTTAGACCCACCTCCCCACGAAAAATTAGGACCATGTCATTTAATTAGTATTTTCTTCGGGTCAACAGAAAGTGCAACAACCTTAAACACTGGAAAGAAAACATGTGCCAGAAAAATTCTGGGCAGGAGTCCCCAAAAAACTGCTTCCCCCCCAAACTGGCAACCCACATTTAGCATCACTTCTGAACTTACCTGTGTGACAGGTAAGGACTGTTTATCCTTCCCCTTCCCTTTCCCAGCCGTTGATGCGCCAGAAATCACAAATGTTCCTTTTGTCCTTGACAGGGAAAAGCTATGGTGTTCTGAATCTTTAACTTTAGAACAGGGAAAAGTCTTTCCCTCCCTCTCTCATATTATAGGAACTAGAGGTCATCCAATGGAGCTGAATTTTGGAAGATTCAGGACAGGCAAAAGTTAGTATTTCTTCACATCCTGCAGAGGCCTGTGAGACGGCAGGCCTGCAAGCATCAGGACATCAGTGCAACAGCGCTTTTCCTACTTGTGATGTCCAGCAACCGGCCCTGCCTCAGACACACAGTCGTCATAGCTAGGCCATCAACAGCAACTAGCCATGTTTGCCCTCTTCTTTGGAAGGCAGTACACTTCTGAATACCAGTTTCTGGGAAGCACAAGTGGGAAGAGTGTTGCTGCACACAGAGCCTGCTTGCCGGTTTTGCCACTGTGAGAACAGTGGCAAAACCGATAGCCATGATAGCCATGTTCAAATATATAAAAGGATGTCACATAGAGGAGGGAGAAAGGTTGTTTTCTGCTGCTCCAGAGAAGCGGACACGGAGCAATGGATCCAAACTACAAGAAAGAAGATTCCACCTAAACATTAGGAAGAACTTCCTGACAGTAAGAGCTGTTCGACAGTGGAATTTGCTGCCAAGGAGTGTGGTGGAGTCTCCTTCTTTGGAGGTCTTTAAACAGAAGCTTGACAACCATATGTCAGGAGTGCTCTGATGGTGTTTCCTGCTTGGCAGGGGGTTGGACTCGATGGCCCTTGTGGTCTCTTCCAACTCTATGATTCTATGATTCTATGAGAACAGGATGCTGGACAATGTGGGCCATTGGCCTGATGTTCTTAATCCCTTCCGTTTTAGACCAAAAGCAGAAGCTGGTCACATGTGTTAATCCCTGCCTTCTGCTTCAGAAGCATAAGCATGATTTTTTTTATTAAACAAAAGCCAGGGAAGCAAGAAACCAAGCTGTGTCCTGTTACCATCACCACACATAAGCAGAGTATTCCTCTGGCGAGCACTGCATCCTGAAATCTTTGCAAATAAACTGATAAAGTGTTAAGCTCTGCTGTAAAGAAGAAGAATTAAAAGCCAGCTCTGAGACGTAATACAGGAACCATATGGGAAGCTTTTCCCTTCAACCAGAGCCTCAGAGAAAAATCATAAGAGATCTGTTTCGTTTTGTAACATTTGCCTGGAAAGGAGGCTGAGTAAACTCGCCCTTGCACTGTTTATGTGTGTGCAATTAACATTTTGTGCGGTTAATGTGAATATTTCTTTTTAAAAACAAAAATGCATGGGGCACATTAAGTTTACATTGTTGGTTATTTTATTCACAGTGCTGAAAATTCCGCCTGAAAAATAACCAGCCCAACCTATGACTCAATCTGTGCCTTTCAGTAATCTTTTCTGAGAACATTTGCTATTAATCGAATTACCGTCGCTGTGCATTGGTGAGCCAATTAATTCTAGGGCCTCGTGACATATGCACGTTTCTTCATGATCTCAGTTTTAAGAGAGAGAGAAAATGTGATTCCATGAGGTGCTATTCAAGTACCTTTTACTCCTGAATAAATCCGCTGAAACGAACAAACCTAACTTGAGCCATGTTCATTAATTTCAAAGGGCCTTCTCTGAGCAAGACTTAGCTGAATGCTACTCGTGGCTTCTCAAAATGGCTGCTGTGAATTCTTCCTTGAAATAACTTGAAGCAGTAATTGATTCAAGGTATGCATTGACTCTTTGTGGTGACTGGGTAACAAGGTAAATCGGGGTGATTCAGCAGATGGGGTCTTCCCCTCACCTCATGAGTTGAAGCTTGATGCCAATAACATCTTTGAATTGGATCAGGGCCACACATAGCACCGTATCTTGACTTTCTACTGAGAGATGAGCTCCATTAGGCCTTTCGCCTTGAATTGTTTCTATTCCGGCTGGTTATTTTAAAACTTTCGAGAACTAGTATCTGACTTTCCTTGTTTACTTTCCCTCTCCATTTCCCCCTTTGTATGGTGTCTTTTATGGTGCAAGCCAGTGGGCAAAGGCTGCCTGGTTTTTATTGATCTTATGCAAGCTTCTCTGAGAGCCATATTGATGGATGAGCACATGTAAAATAAAACGCTTAAAACAGACAAACAAGCAGCTCTGACAGCCTGATTGGATGGGATATATCAATGGTTTTAGTACAGGCAAAAAGAAATTTTTGATTGATACACAAGATTATTTATTACTTATGTATTGCATTTATAGTCCACTTTTTTCTTCATTGAGCTCAAGGTGGTTCTCTCCCTCATTCGTTCCCCACAACAACCCTGTAAGTAGGTTAGGCTGAGAGGCAGTGACTGGACCAGGATCAGCCAGTGAGAGTATCATGTCTGAGTTGGGATTTGAACCCTAGTCTCCCAAGTCCTAGTTCAACACTCTCACCACTACACTGAATCTGTAACCTATTTTGACCTCTTTTTGCTGATGCAGTTCTTTTTGCCAATACATAAAAGACCGCCCTTATGTGGGCCATTGATAAGCTTTCCTCCCCACAAGGCTGCCCCCTTGCCATGGGTATGCAAACTAAGGCCCGGGGTCAGATGTGGCCCAATCACCTTCTAAATCCAGCCCACGGAAGGTCTGGGAATCAGCATGTTTTTACATGAGTAGAATGTGTCCTTTTATTTAAAATGAATCTCTGGGTTATTTGTGGGGCCTGCCTGGTGTTTTTATATGAGCAGAATGTGTGCTTTTATTTAAAATGCATCTCTGGGTTGATTGTGGGGCATAGGAATTCGTTCTCTCCCCCCCTCCAAATATAGCCCGACACCCCCCCCCACAAGGTCTGAGGGACAGTGGACTGGCCCCCAGCTGAAAAAGTTTGCTGACCCCTTCCCCAAACATTCGGTAGAGCTTAAATGATGCAACTAGATTGGTTTAGGAGTCTTTCCTTGAAGAGATCCTCTACCTCCATTGTTGACAGATGTCCCCTGAAGCCCAGCAGAGAGAGCACTTTCCCTACAGGCAATGAAAGATGTCTTTTATTCAAGGAGGCGTATGGTGACTATTGTAGCCAGGAGGCTGTTCTAAGAACAGTGGCGTAGCGTGGGGGGTGCAGGGAGGGGCCGGCCGCACCGGGCGCAACATCTGGGGGTTAGGGTTAGGGGGCGCAAATCCACGGGTTAGGGGGCGCAAATCCACGGGTTAGGGGGTGCAAATTACTTGCCTTGCCCCGGGTGCTGACAACCCACGCTACGCCACTGTCTAAGAGAGCGGCTATTTTAACAATATTTATGCACACAGGCTCAGTTGACTGTGGCTTCATGGAGAACCACACCCCATAGCTGCATGGAAGGATTTGGAGATTAGGGCCCCCAAGAAATGGGAGTGGCTCTGTGAGCATGCAAGGTTACAGAGATGGATCCTCAGATCACTTGCCTCATAAGAAACGCTCTTGCACATTTGGGAAAACGAGAATGCTGCGGACAGCGACAGGCGAAAACCCCCCAAACTCTTCTGAAGCCTGCCTGACAGTTGCATACAAGCTTCAAGAGAAAAGAGCTATGTGGTTCGATGCAGAAAGGCTGTCTAATTAGCGCTGCGATTTGCATTTCAAATGCATCAGAGTAAAACGGCAACACAGGGCTTTCTCAAACAGATGCTCTCAGGCAGGCTGCTGTTCCACTGGGCTAATGACTGTCATACATAATTAGGTCACTGATTTCAGAGGGTTATGGGGTTTACCTTCCTAGCAGGAAAATGTTTACAGTGTATAATGAAAAGGGGTGGGGGAAATGTACTCGAAACCCAGTACCCTAATGAGCGTAAACGATAGGTTTTTGGGTACAGTATTTCCATTGAGATAAAAACACCAATGCATGATAGAATGATTTAAGGAAGAGCATAAAAAGATTCAATTGCGGTAAGCTAGAATGCTGGCCGCCCGTAAGGACAGAAGAAGTAGCCACTGATAGTCTCCATGAACTGGTATAATCCTCTTGAAGCTATCCAACTTGGTGGCCATCACAACCTCTACTGGAAGCAAATTCATAGATTAACTATGTGCTGTGTGACTATTGGGCTATGAACGACTACTTAGAGACACTACTGTAGGGTTGCCATATTTTGAAGAGCAAAAAAGAGGACGCTATGACGACTCTCGTTTAAATACCCCTACTACATGTAGGCTATAGAAGCTGTGATATACTGCTGAGGGGGGCAGGAGAAGAGAAGATGAAAGCAAGTCTTCAGCCACAGTTATGTCTATGTCCCATCCAGAAATTATAGCCAGAGACATTTGGGCAATTTTTTAAAAATCCACCTGGATTTTACCCCTGAAAAAGAGGGTGTGTCCTGGAAAAAGAGGACACATGGCAACCCAACACTATCGCTATGTTCTACCTCTGCTGTGGGAGGTCGTACATCTCAGAATGCCAGTTGCTAAGAGCGCTGTTGTGCTCACGTCCTGCTTTCAGGCTTCTCATCAGCTTCTGGTGGACCATTGTGAGAACAAGATGCTGGTCTTGCTGGGCCTTGGAAGGACTGTTGCTTGATCTAGAAGGCTCTTCCTATGGTCTTAGTACAAAGGTGAGCCCCTAGAAATTTTAGTTGTTGCATTCCCATTTCATTATTTGCCTAAAAGAGGATGGGAATCCAGGGGAAGGACTTTGCTAAACTTGAATAATAAATAATATAATCATAATATTTTTTAATTTATACCCCACCCTTCCCGGTTTAAAAACCGGGCTCAGGGTGGCTAACAACAGATTTAAAACACTCAATTATAAAAGCAGCATAAAATACAGTATAAAACCACGAATAACAATAAAATTCAAAAATCAATTTAGGGGAAATAAGCATTTGATAATCCCCAGGTCTAGCTGGCTGAATTGGTCCTACTTGGGCCAGAAAGGAGGCCAGGGGAGAATTAGCTGTTGGATCTCAGAGCGGGTGATCTTCATAAAAGGGGAGGGAATGGAAATAAAAGATCAGGCTGAATTCAAATTAAAGGCCAGGTGGAATAGCTCTGTCTTACAGGCCCGATGGAAGGAGGTTAAATCCTGAAGGGACAGGATTCTCATGGGACAGAGCATTCCACCAGGTTGGAGCCATCACTGAGAAGGCCCTGCCCTGGTGGAGGATAGTCTGACTTCCTTAGGACCCGGGACCTCTAAACCAGTGTTTCCCAACCTTTTTTGGGCAAAGGCACACTTGTTTGATGAAAAAAATCTCGAGGCACACCACCATTACAGCCCCGTGACGTCAGCGCGCAGCATCACGCCGGGAGGGACGCACGAAAGTGTAAGTTTCAATTTTTTTCCCTCCCCCTTGCCGGGGAACCTCCAAGCTTTGGGGGTGGGGGCGGAGGAGGCAGCAAAGCGAGGCAGGAAGGAGAGCGCGGCTTGGCTGGGTGAGCTTTGGCAGGGGCAGGGAATGAGAGCCGCAAGGCGGGCACTGCGGACGGAGGCGCTGCCCGCCGAGCTCGCAGGCAGCCAGGCAGGCAGACAGCGAGAGCCCCGCGCTGGGCGGCCTCTCCTCGCCGCCGCCGCCCCGCCTCTCGCCGCCCGACTTGCCCGCCTCCCTCCAGGCAACATCTCGCGGCACACCAGGCAACATCTCGCTGCACACTAGTGTGCCGCGGAACAGTGGTTGGGAAACACTGCTCTAAACTATGGTTGAAGAGTTAATAGGAATGGTCTCTCCCTCAGGAGGTTGTGGACTCTCCTTGCTTGAAGGAGTGGTTAGATGGCGATCTGTCATGGATGCTTTAGCTGAGATTCTTGCATTGCAGGGGGGTTGGACTAGAGGACCCTTGGAGTCCCTCAATTCCACTATTCTATGATTCTAATTTCTACAGTTGCAACTTGAAGAACTGTCTTAGACTGCAGTCTTGCACCTTTTTGCTCACTCTGTCACCAATCACAATTAGAAGCACGCACCCCTTCCCCCTCCCCAAAAAACCCAGCTGCATTTAGTTTTTATTTAAAAAGGAAACTCAAGAGATCAGTTGTGGATCTTGGGAAAACATCCAGTTTGGCTCCCAGTGCACAGTTTAAGTGACGTGTGCAAAACTGCTAAGATCTCACTGCTCTCTGAACAAAGCCTTAGCATGCTCAGGAGAAGCTACTGATGTACTTGGATGAAAAGGAAAAATGCTCAGATTCAGAAGCTTATCAAAAGAGTTACCCAGTCCAACAAGCTATTGATGGTTCTATCATTACAGTGGTACCTCAGGTTACACACGCTTCAGGTTACATATGCTTCAGGTTACAGACTCTGCTAACCCAGAAATAGTACCTCGGGTTAAGAACTTTGCTTCAGGATGAGAACAGAAATCGCACGGTGGCAGCGGGAGGCCCCATTAGGTAAAGTGGTGCTTCAGGTTACGAACAGTTTCAGGTTAAGAACTGACCTCCAGAACGAATTAAGTACTTAACCTGAGGTACCACTGTATTTCTCTTAAAGCACTGCTGTGCTGTTATGGATGAAAGAATGAGATCATTTAAGAGTAAGGAGAACATCTCGAAAGCAAGGAAGAGATGGTGGCAGATGAAAGAATCAGATGAAAGAAAAACAAAGAGCGATGCTCCCATATTTATAAGCTAAAAAAATCTTCTTCTTTACTTGTTCATACAATGGCCTTTCCCACTAACGAAAAGTATGGATAAATATACCAATGTATAGCTTTCAGCAAGGAAACAAAGACTTGTTGCATTACACGAAAATGTACCTGCTTAGAACTCTAAGATGCATCTATGTGACCTGATTGGTTTTTCTCCAAGCTGCTATTGCCAGCACATCTGCTTTTGCTCCATTCCACGCTACAAAGCTTTTCATCTGAAGGAGTGGCTGCTGTGATCCATAGCTAACACAGCGACTGCAAGATGGGTAGCTGCTTCCCACACAAAAAGCAAGGCCCTGCCAGTTCTATTTCCAAGCGGCCACCACATATGCTATTTTAACACAAGAACTTGGCTTGCATCCCAAGTTGCGTCCTCCAATTAAGACACAGTCAGCAAACACCAACACAGCACAGATACAATGGAGTGAATGATCTGAAGTGGTAAAAATATTAGTCTGTAGAATTCAAATAGCAACCTTTGAGACAAGCATTACAGAAGTGTTTATCATTACGAATGGGTTGTGTTTGCTTCCTACATCAGCTTCCATTCACCGGAGAGATAGGCCACATTTGCTGTACATTTAAAGCTACCACTTTTAACAGTCATGGTTTCCTCTCCCAAAAATTATGGGAGCTGTAGTTTGCTAATGGTGCTGCGAGTTGTTGTTTCTCTCACAGAGCTACAATCCTCAGCGTTTCCTGTCAAGAGGCATTGTTACCCCACTTTTAAAAACTTATTAAATAGTGGGTATAAGACAGGCCCTAGCAGATTGAGTGGATGAGACCAATAGTGGGTCCAACAGTCACATGCTGTAGAGGGAAGTGAGGAACAGAAAGAAAACTCTGACTCTCAAGTTTCTCCCCAGTTCAATGTCTCCAAGGAAGGAGCTCACATATGCCAGGTATCTCTCACCCCCTTTCAGCCAACCACTTGTACAGAGATCACACCAAGCAAAAATTAACAGAGATGCTATGGAGGTTAGTTTGTTTTTACTTTTAGGGTGCCCTGCTTTCACAAAGTGACTTATGAGACTCTAAAGCACACATTACAATTGCAAAGCTACCAGTCTGTATAGATAACCCTGGCCTAGACAAAACCTGCAAGATGGGCTCCGGCAGATTGAGCGGACAACACCAAACAGTCAAGAAGGCAGTTTTTGCACATGCTGTAGTGAGGGGCAGATGGGGCTTGTCAACATGGGAAAGTAGCCCATCTAGGAGAAGGAAAACTCTGATCCTAAACCTCTACTGCCTTGCAGGATATCTTTGAGAGAAGAAAAGGCTAAGCAGTAAACCCCACACAAATCTGGAGAGGAGGAGGAGGAGGAGGAAGAAGAAGAAGAAGAAGAAGAAGAAGAAGAAGAAGAAGAAGAAGAAGAAGAAGAAGAAGAGGAGTCTGGATCTGATATTCCGCTTTATCATTACCCGAAAGAGTCTCAAAGCGGCTAACATTCTCCTTTCCCTTCCTCCCCCACAACAAACACTCTGTGAGGTGAGTGGGGCTGAGAGACTTCAAAGAAGTGTGACTGGCCCAAGGTCACCCAGCAGCTGCATGTGGAGGAGCGGAGACGCGAACCCGGTTCACCAGTTTACGAGTCTACCGCTCTTAACTACTACACCACTTCGGTGCTGCTAATGCAGTGGTTCGACTTCACTCCTGGAGGTGCACTCCATGATGCCAACAACAACGGCAACCCCCAGCAATTGGCCATGCTTTCCGGAGCTGCGTGGAGCTTTGGTTCAGCAACTTCTAGAAGGCCAAATGTCCCCCACACTTGATACAGAGCCATCACACTGAGAGCCTAGCAGGCCCTTGGCTCAGTAATAAAGCATGAAAATTCGTCTGCATGAAAGCATCTCACATACAATCCATCGCCTGAAACCCTGGAGAGCGGGGTCTAGCCAGTACAGATAATACTGAGCTAGATAGACCAATCATCAGACTAAGTTTATGGCATTTTTCTATGTTCCGCTGATATTCCTGACAGGGGACATTGTTAATGGGTTTTCCCAGAGGGTCTGAGCACCAGAACTTCTATGTTAGGCATCAGACCTCATGTCCCTTAGTCCTGCACTTAAAATTCAATATATCGAAGGGCCACTGCGACAGAGCATCCACCTGCCACCTTAATTTGCCCAGAGGCACTCTATACAAATCTATGCAAATCTGTGCCATGGACCTGTGAAACATCTCTTAAATCTGTTTTTAAGAGCAAACGTCTTAAGCCATACGGCAGGCTGCCCTTCCATTAGAAAGTTTGCAAAGATTTGTTGCAAGTATTTCCAATTTGTTATGAACTCTATCCTGAGCCTCTCTGTAAAAATATCCAAGGGTGCCTCAGTATTGTGTGGAGACTTCCAAGAAAGTGTGTGCATGCACGCATGCACACATACATACATACACACACACACTTTGCTGCACACAGGGCATTCTGTGTGCTAGGCTGATGATCTACAGAGGAAGGCAAGGTGTTTCGCAGCAAAAGTTTCTATTGGCCAATTCCTGTTTTTTCCATCTCTGAGCACACTTGCCAGGAAAGAATGCCATCTGCCTCACCTTCAGCATGAAATCTGTCATTAAAATGTCTGATTTCAGTCTCCTAGCCATCTGTCATTTCCATGGTATGTTCAAGCTAGCAGTGTGAAATTTAAGAGTTGCAAAAATGGCAGCCCCCCCCCTCGTTGTTTTGGCAAAGGCTATTCCACTAATAGGTCATTTCACAGGTGCTACCAGTGCCTAAGACATCTGTTTCAGTTGCGTCCTCACATGCCCTTTCATTGCGTCTTACCGTTATAGTGAACTGGGATTTAAACCGGGAGAGGAGGGCTAACTAAAAGCGATGGGGTAGAAGACTGCACAAACTAAATGCAAAGCAGAACCATGTTACACGGAAGAGCTCTGCGTGCTGAGCCACATGGATGAATCATGGTATCACAACTCTTAGATAATGGTTTGTGTTGCCATGATTGAAGTCTGCCCAAAACCATGTGCAGAGACATATTAAGTAGGTCTAAAAACTACCGTATTTTTTGCACCATAACACTCACCTTTTTCCTCCTAGAAAGTAAGGGGAAATGTCTGTGCGTGTTATGGAGCGAATGCCTACGGATGACAGGGGGATCTGCTGCAGTCGTGAGCAGAGGATCCATGGTTACAGCCTGCACCAAAAAAATCACGCACCCACTGTTGCCTGGGGCCACAATGGTGCAAAAACATGGTTACAAAGCATGGATCCACATGGATCCTCAGGATTTTTGCATTGGGCCACCCCAAACTCACCGTCAGATCACATGTCTGTGGCTGCAGCATGAACCACAAAAATCATACATCCACTGTTTCGTTTAGAATATTTTTTTTCTTGTTTTCCTCCTCTCAAAACTATGTGCGTGTTATGGTCAGGTGCGTGTTATAGAGCGAAAAATACGGTAAATCAGCCTTTGCCCACCTGGTGCTTTCCAGAGGTTGTGGGACTCCCAATTTCCCATCAGCCCCAGCCAGCATGACCTATGATCTGGGATGATAAGAGCTGAAGCCCAACCATCTCCAGAGGGCACCAGGTTGTGGAAGACTGAATCAACAAACTCAATGAGAAAGAATGGACTTATTCAGGCAGCTGAGCACTTCTCTGTCACTCAGTTCAGACGTAACAACAAACTATAGTTTGGCATAACACAGATGAGCTCTCTACCCCTGTGATTATTCAAGAGACAAGTCTATTACACCAACATCCTGAGAAAAACTATTTATGCAATTGCAATTTGTTTCTTAAGAGAGGACAGCTTAGAAAAGTTAGGAATTTAAATTTGCTGTGTCACCCCTTTTTTAAGCATCAAGGGAGAGAAAGTAAGCAACTGATAAGTGTTAACTGTTTAATTATAATTTGCTGATGTTTAATTTTTCTGTTTACTATTGGATTCTAATGGATTACTGAATGTTGCTTTATTTGATATAAGTTGTTTATTTTAAAGTTATTGTGACCTTTTATATAGGATCTGGTTGTTATTATTAATGTTTGGTGTCCATTATTATTATTAATGTTATTATGTGTGTTGGAAGTCACCCAGAGTGGCTGGGGCAGCCCAGCCCAGCCAGATGGGCATGACAACAACAACAACAACAACAACAACAACAACAACAACAACAACGCTTTCCATTCTATTACCCCAGGGCAAAATGCTTTGTACGTTTTGGAAATGTTATAACTAGGTTTGAGGAAGTCTAGCTTTTAAGTCCCAGGGGAGGAAAGGAGATCCTCCACTCAGGTCACACCCAGCCCTGTTTCCCCATGCCACTTCCTGATTGGTTGGTTATGACCCCAACAAACAAGCTAGGTTGTGTCACACCTAGAGTGGGGTATTCTTTTTCTCCAGCCTACATCACCCTGGCAAATTCCTAAAGAGGAGCTCCCTGTGCAAGCAGAAACCAAAGCTTACAAAATCTAGGTCCTGCTTTTTGGGGTGCTGGAGTGTTTCCTGATCTGTGCAACGAACATTGTCAACCCCAACAGCCTTACTAGGACATTAACTCATTTATTTTAATGTCAGTTCAAGTATGGCTGCAACCTTGTACTTGGGAATAAGCCCTATTAAATTCAGTGGGGCTTACTTCTCAGTAGACATGTATCGGATTGCTCCGTAAGCTCAATAGACTGCACTGTATTCATTTGCTTTGGCACTCATTGCTTTGTGGTTGCAAATCTAACTTGGACCCCAATAACACTGCCCAACCTCCCCCAGTCCAATGTTGTGGACTGAAACTTCCATCAGCCTCAGCCAGCACAGATCTGAAATGTAGGCTGCAGAAGGCTTGTATCAGTATTTCGGGTGGCACCTTGCATAATTTTGCAAGCAAGTCAGGCAATTCAGCTGTAATGTATTCTTCATTTTCTAGATTCAGAGCCTGCTGGGCATTAGGAAACTCAGAAAGAGAAATTCCAGTTATGACTAAAAATGTACAGCGCTGAATTTTCAGACACCACAAGGGATTTGGCCTCTTGCAGCCAGGACAGCCTTTCTTATCAACTTATGATTTCAAACACGCTTGTAGCCAACAAGGGATGTGAACAGAATTTTTAAAGCATTTTTCCAACTCGCTGACTGCTGGAACCTTTAGGGCTTGTGAGTACAAAATTCACTCTCAAATGGGAATGAGTGGTAATTGGGCTAACAGCAGAAACGGAACATTATCACCACAAACAAAACACAACTATCGAAAGATGAACAAATGAAGCAGGTATACATGTGTGTTCATTCATATAAACCTATGCACACTATCCACTTCTGAAAAATTCACTTGTACTTGCATGCAAAATCTGTTTAAACCTACAAATAGGGGTTAATCGGGATTTGAGAAACAGATTAACCTTTTTTGCTAAATAGCCAACTGCAACCCTATGTGTATTATTCTCCTCAGAAATGCATTGTGAATAGCAAGAGAGCACACACGAGAGAGAGAGGGAGAGAGAGAGAAATATCCAGGAGAAACTTAAAAATTACTTCTAATAAGTGTTGGAAATGTAGAGAAAAGGAGGGTACGTTTTATCATATGTGGTGGGAATGTGAGGTTATTAAAAGCTTCTGGGAAATGATCTATAATGACTTTTGTTAAAAAACCAGAAGCTTTCTTATTAGGCTAGGAACTGAACTACCTAAAGAACAGAAGAAAATATTTATGTATGCTACAATAGTCGCCTGAATACTGTTAGCCCAAAGATGGAGGGAAGACAGCGACGAAAGAAGAATGGCAGATCAAGCTAACGGACTACGCAGAAAGGGCAAAATTAACGGCAAAGCTCAGAGACTACAATAACGAGAAATTTAACAAAGAGTGGGAATTGTTTATTGTTTATGTGCAAAAATACTGTAAACAAGCTGAAACATTGGCAGGATTTTAAGTAAATGCTTGCAACTAGTAGAAAATTAGATAAAATCAAGGGAAATAATAATGGAAAAAGTTTAAGTATGGATATGCAGAAGAAATTGGTTAATATAAGTAACCAGAAGAGGGTAATGAGGGAAGTCCAGAGATTTAAAGAATCTCAGAAAAGGTTTGTTAAAAGGTGTTTGTTTTTATTTGTGAAAATGTAACTGTGAAAACTAATATAAATTTATTTACCAAAAAACTCCAAAAACCAACACTACTGCTGATCCTACCAATCTCATTTAAGATAAATTTATATTTATTTTATTTTTTCATTTATATCCCACCTTTCCTCCAGGAAGTTCAAGGTGGCATACAGTGTTTTCCTCCTCCCCATTTTCTCCTCTAAACAATCCTATGAAGAGGGTTAGGCTAAGAGAAAGTGACTGGCCCTAGGTCACCCAGTGGGCTTCACAACTGAGTAGGGATTTGTGTGACCAACACTCTGACCACTACTCCATATATCTTGAACACAGGAAGCTTCCTTGTCGTGAATGGCTCTCCAGGGTTTGAGGCAAGAGTCTTCCCCAGCCCTATCTGGAGATGCCAGGGACTAAACATGAGATCTACCACCAAGCTATGGCCCTTTCCCATTCTGCATCACTACATTATGATGATACAATTAAAGTTCCTGCCAAAGCAACCACATTTTCGTTTTGAGCCTATGTAGGAGAAGACACAGGGACGCAGGTGGCGCTGTGGGTAAAAGCCTCAGCGCCTAGGGCTTGCCGATCGAAAGGTCGGCGGTTCGAATCCCTGCGGCGGGGTGCGCTCCCGTCGTTCGGTCCCAGCGCCTGTCAACCTAGCAGTTCGAAAGCACCTCTGGGTGCAAGTAGATAAATAGGGACTGCTTACAAGCGGGAAGGTAAACGGCGTTTCCGTGTGCGGCTCTGGTTCGCCAGAGCAGCGATGTCACGCTGGCCACGTGACCCGGAAGTGTCTTCGGACAGCGCTGGCCCCCGGCCTCTTGAGTGAGATGGGCGCACAACCCTAGAGTCTGGCAAGACTGGCCCGTACGGGCAGGGGTACCTTTACCTTTACCTTTAGGAGAAGACACAACTGATGCTATTTATCCAAGGCCTTCTGGCCGGACAGTGAATTACCTAAAAGGATACTTCCACCTTGGACAATCCTAATCTTGTTTCCAAAGCACAGGTTGGTTAGCGCTTTGCCACCAGCGATGCCCCACTTTTGTGCTACGGTGCATCACATTCACAGAGGACCTAGCAGATTTGACAGCTGGAGGTTTTGATGGATCAACCGAGTGTCGAAGGATTAACATTCCACACTCCTTGAAGGGATTTCGTGCCACAAAGCATTTCACGTGGAAGCGCTGCCTGCGCTAACACATTTGGTCACTGCTGAACTTCCTGGCGACATTGTTCTAATTTTCCACATCGCCGCATTTCACTTCAAGGATCTAAATGGGGGTTGTCAAATGAGACCGTTACACATGACATCCTAACAAGAGCCAGGTAGAATAATATTTCCACTTTAGACCAAATGCTTGGCTTGCAAAATTATGATTGAAGAAGAAGAAGAAGAAGAGTTTGGATTTGATATCCCGCCTTTCACTCCCCTTCAGGAGTCTCAAAGCGGCTAACATTCTCCTTTCCCTTCCTCCCCCACAACAAACACTCTGTGAGGTGAGTGGGGCTGAGAGACTTCAAAGAAGTGTGACTAGCCCAAGGTCACCCAGCAGCTGCTTGTGGAGGAGCGGAGACGCGAACCCGGTTCCCCAGATAACGAGACTACCGCTCTTAACCACTACACCACACTGGCTCTCAAGAGATGAGATTCCCCCCCTTTTTATAACCCAATCGTTGAAACTAATCAATTGTCAAGAACTGAACCCTGCTGGATATAGAGAAAAGAAACCTTAGGCATGCTTGTTTAGAAAGTTTAGCTCTTTGCAATAGGGTCGAGACTACAAAACGCTGATCACCCCTTCAGTTACATCAGGGGATGTGAATGATGTGTGCATGCTTTTTCAATTTGGCAGACTGCAAATTGGCACAGACTTCCCTGCCAAAGAGTTATACAGCACTATCCAGGGTGGATAGGGCTTTCTAACCCCCCCCCCCAAAAAAAGCAGGGGTCCATTAAGAAGACACAACACTGCCTGCTTACACTGCCATAGATCATGATGTTTAAGCAAGCAGGCCAATGTCCAATGGAGAAATTAGGCAATTTTAGATTCTAGACACAATGGTCTTATGGGAGCCCCTACAGGCATGATTCGGCCAAAGCATTCTAAAACCCCACTGGGGAAGTTAGGGCCGTAGAGGCTCCTCACCTCAAAATGTCTGTATGGCAGCCAGAATGGAGTCTTCTGCTGTGTTATAGAAATCTGTGCTGTCCTACAGTGGTGCAGTTAGGTAGTTTTATAGATTCTGGACCAAGGACTGGCAAATCTGTCAATTTTTAAATCCAATTCTCCACATTTCCACCTCACTTTGCATTTTTTAAAAAAAGTTTTAATGAGAATTCATCAGCATTTTAGTGCAATTTTCTCCTGATATACACATGCAATTTTGCCTAACATGCACTTTTTCTTTTTGCAATACGCTTTCCCTTAATATCATGCATTTCTGCATGTTATTTTCACTAATATATACACCTTCACCCACACTTTACCCTAGTATCTGCATTTTTGTACACAGTACTTGGCTGGAGAAATGTGTGGCAAAATTCAGAGAAGTGCAAATTTCAAAGGAGGGCTGTTTCGGTTTGTGCATTGTTTCGGAAAGAACAAATTATGTAGGTTCACCATTTAATGCAATTTGGATCAAACTACTCATCTGTCGTCACCACCAGTGTGGGAAAAACATTTCCCGAAAATCTCCTAGGGTGTTTCCCCAAGGGAATGGATGTCTATTGCCTCCTCCTCTGCTTCGTGCCTGCATCTACCCACATCTGCCCATTGGCTGTGCTCCACAAGGGCCAGATCTGCCACCCCTCCCAGCTACCCCTCCCAGCTACCCCTCGCCATCCAGCCCTGAGGCAACTGCCTCATGGGCAGACTAGCCCAGCTTGGATCCTAAGAAGAATCACATTTTCAGTTCTTCTTGCAGCCCCAAGCCTTAAGGTTCAGGTAGGCATATGCAGCAGGTGGCAAACGATTCCTCACTGCCTTGTGATATTTAGTTGGCCCTAATAAAAGACATTGCACTACAGTTATTTCTAGATTCCACCCCACCTTCCAAGGGGCCAGCATGCATGACTGCAGCTTCACCCTTCTCCCCTCCCCACCAGGCTACTGTATTTTTCTGTGTATAAGATGCCCCCATGTATAAGACAACCCCTATTTTTTTAACCCAAAATTAAGAAAATGCACCATGCACTATCCATTTATAAGACGACCCCTTATTTTAAACTTCAAAAATTTAGGAAAAATATAGTCTTATACATGGAAAAATATGGTATATATAGGAGAGAAATAATGCAACTGAAAGCCACAGACACATTCCTGTTAAGAATTAAATAACTAAAACAATTTAGTGGGGTTGACTGTCTGGTCCTCTGTTGCACGAAACAGCAACATAGTCAAGCAATATGTTCCAAAGACTATCGTTTCCAACACAGAGCAAGCTTTTGTGGACAGGCATCTGACGAAACCCATTGGAATGGCACGGACAGATCTCAGGTTTGCTGAATTGACTTTGCTTCCACCCTGCCCACCAGAAGCCTGAGGTCCCCCAAATGAAACCAAGTGCAAAACTGGGGCTTTGGGAGGCAGATGAAACCGAAGCAAAATGGCGCCCCAGAGCCAAGCGATGGGACCAATTACTTACTGTTTCCTGTTAGCCATATATGGTGGTACCTTGGGTTACATATGCTTCAGGTTACAGACGCTTCAGGTTAGAAACTCTGCTAACCCAGAAATAGTACCTTGGGTTAAGAACTTTGCTTCAGGATGAGAACAGAAATCGTGCTCCAACGGTGCAGCAGCAGCGGGAGGCCCCATTAACTAAAATGGTGCTTCAGGTTAAGAACAGTTTCAGGTTAAGAACGGACCTCCGGAACAAATTAAGTACTTAACCCGAGGTACCACTATACTGACATAACCTGCATTGCACAAATTCAAATCTACATCTTAAGGTACCTTCCATGAACTTCCTTAACTTATCTTAGGAACCAGGTCAACAGCTTCCCATGAGAGAAACCCAAATACTCACACTATGAAGGTTTGCTGCCAAGCATCAAAGAAGCTGTGTGTTTTTCATCTCTGAGCAGTCGATGTTTGTGTGCCACATCTAGGCAGGTATTCATGCATTTTTAACATGTGGCGTCTCCACCAGGTTCTCTTTCCCCCAACCCCTGGAAAAAATATAACCACTTTCTCTTTTTAAAGCTCGTTTCCTTGGATTTGTTCCAGAAAAGAATACATTGCCAAACGGGAATGGTACATTCATTACTGTCATGGATACTTATACACAGGCCACGAGCGAAACTTGGAAGGCCTACATGTGCAAGCAGATAACAGACGGGATTCATTGTTTGCTCCTCCTCTGTTTCTAAGATCCAGAAACACAAAAGGACCATGCAATCAGCATGAGCTCCACTAACAGGAGCTCAGTAATTCTGCCTTGTTCCCCCTTCAGTAACATTTGAAGAGCACAGATCTTCAGATGCTGTGCCTCAGAAAAAGACAGAGAAAGATAGAGAGCTTAAATTGCCTCCAGCTACCAACTTTCCCTTGCAAACCTTGTTCAGAAATGATCGTTCCTAGCTCCCGAGAGTCAACAATAAGGCTCAATACACCTTGCCACCATTCCATGCCTACTGACAATGTGTTCTTTTCTTTTTTTAAAATTTACCATTACATTTATATCCCACCTTTTCTCGAAAGAACTCCAGGTGGTGTCCATATTTCTTCCCCCTTCCATTTTTATCCTCACAACAACCCTGTGAAGTAGGCTAGGCAAAGCAAGAGTCACTGGCCCAAGGTCACCCAGTGAGCTTCAGGGCCAAGTGGGGACTGTAACCCTGGTCTCCCAGGTCCTAGTCTGACACTCTAACCACTACACCACCCTGGCTCTCTGCAACACACAAGTTCCTGTAGAAAGAGACACTCAAAGGCATGAAGTGGGAAAACTCTTGGCCTAGAGTAAGGGAATGCTGAAGGGATAGCTCAGTCAGCAGAGCATGAGACTCCTAATTTCAGGATCTTGTGTTTGAGCCCCACGCTGGGCAAAAGATTCCTGCATTGTAGGGATTTGGACTAGATGACCCTTGTGGTCTCTTCCTAGAATCATAGAATCATAGAGTTGGAAGAGACCACAAGGGCCATCGAGTCCAACCCCCTGCCAAGCAGGAAACACCATCAGAGCACTCCTGACATATGGTTGTCAAGCCTCTGCTTAAAGACCTCCAAAGTAGGAGACTCCACCACACTCCTTGGCAGCAAATTCCACTGTCGAACAGCTCTTACTGTCAGGAAGTTCTTCCTAATGTTTAGGTGGAATCTTCTTTCTTGTAGTTTGGATCCATTGCTCCGTGTCCGCTTCTCTGGAGCAGCAGAAAACAACCTTTCTCCCTCCTCTATGTGACATCCTTTTATATATTTGAACGTGGCTATCATATCACCCCTTAACCTCCTCTTCTCCAGGCTAAACATGCCCAGCTCCCTTAGCCGTTCCTCATAAGGCATCGTTTCCAGGCCTTGGACCATTTTGGTTGCCCTCCTGTGGGATGTATCTTCACTGAAGCAGTCAAAGACAACATTTTCCTGTTGCCTGGAGTGGACACACAAGGGAATGTAGTTCCAGACAGGGAGGACTTCCTAACATACCTGTTCTGGAGCCTCCTCCCTCTGTGTGTGACCAGGTAGATGGGCGTGACCCTAGCAGACCCTGTAAAAGGACAAGCCATGCAGCCATCTTCCATTCTTCCATTTTCTCCTTTCGGACTCCTTTCCTGGTTCTTAGCCAGCACATGGCTCATTCTTACAGAGGATGGAACTCACAAGGCCTAGCTCAGACTTCTTTTCTCTACAATGTAACTGTAACCACAAGATAAAGCCTGACTTCAGATTACTGCTGTGAACTGAAGGTAAGTAAACTTTACTCTTACTTTTAAAGAAGACTGTCGTTTTATTATCATTTTAAGAGGGAAATAAAGGGGAAACTTACCAGGAACAATCCAGACTGGATTGCTTAATTTAAATGATTGTAATGAATCCATCAACTTGCTTCCAGCAATCTGCAAGGGAATGTTCTCTGCTGCTTGCTCACTAGCGCGAGTGAGGAGGGATAATATTTAATCAATATATCCTCTCCTACCTTCCTCAACATTCCCACACTTCCGACACGACAACTCTATGGTTCTATGATTATGGAAGCAAAACAGCTCCCTGGAAATAGGAAATTATTCCAGTGGCTCCCCTTCCCATTCTCTCACCAAGCAACAAAGGCACAAGACAAGAATAGCTGGGAAACAAACTAAACTTTAGAGAAGCATGCCATGGTTTGTTTGATCAACTGTGTGGAAATTCATGGTTAACTCAAAGTTTGTTAACCAAACTATGGCTTAGTGTTATGTGTATACCAGGACAGGGGTTGTAATGGAATTGAGAAATCTATAGGAGGAACACTTCACGCTGCAACCTTTCGTTGCAGGTCCCACCTGTGTTCCTGCAAAAGCAATTCAAGGAGATGGTAGACCTTATGAGAGCAAGCTATATTGACCTCTGCTTCAGTTACATCAATTCAGTAGGCTTGTGAATCGTGAATGGGAAGCAAGGTTTGAATCTTGCTCTGCAAAATGCAAGCAACTCAGGACTGAGGGAAGTTCATTCTTGCCCCCAAACGTTGCAGTTTGCATCCTTCCCTCTATAGATTTTTTTAAACTGATTTTTTAAATCATAAATATAGGCCACCTGTCAGGCAAAAATTCCACACATTTTCATAAATATTGCAAGCAGTTCTTATAGTAGGAAACCATTTCATGTTTGTATCAGAGCAGTGCACATGAAGAACAAAGAGAGGGTATGATAAACATGCAATCCAATACATAAACTAAATACAATGTAAGATACATAGAAACTGGTTTCCTCAATGTGAGAAGTGAGGTTACAGGAAACCAGGCAGCAGGCCTTCTTGGCAGTGGTGCCCGCGCTGTGGAATGCCCTTCCTTCAGATGTAAAGGAAATAAACAACTATCTGACTTTTAGAAGACAGCTGAAGGCAGCCCTGTATAGGGAAGTTTTTAATAGTTGATGTTTTATTATGCTTTTGTTGGTAGCCAGAGTGGCTGGGGCAAAACCAGTCAGATGGGCAGTATAAAAATAATAAAATTATTATTCTTGCACTGTAGGAGGTTGGATTAGATGATCTTCGTGGTTCCTTCCAACTCTACAATTCTGAGATTCTAAGATGTCTTATATACAGTGGTACCTCGGGTTAAGAACTTAATTCATTCTGGAGGTCCGTTCTTAACCTGAAACTGTTCTTAACCTGAGGTACCACTTTACCTAATGGGGCCTCCTGCTGCTGCCACCGCACGATTTCTGTTCTCATCCTGAAGCAAAGTTCTTAACCCGAGGTACTATTTCTGGGTTAGCGGAGTCTGTAACCTGAAGCGTCTGTAACCTGAAGCGTCTGTAACCCGAGGTACCACTTTACTAAGTCAGGTTTTAGGCAAGGTTCTCTCTCAGCCCTACCTACAAATGCCAAGGGCAGAACTTGGGACCTTCTGAATTCAAAGCTACTGAGCTATGGTGTAAAACAACCACGTTCTTTTGGCTCTCCCTAAAACCAAAATACATCATGCAAAATGTAACTGAGTAACTGGAGAGCCATTTCGCAACTGGTCTTCATCCCTTCCTAAGAGAAGAGGCAGGCATTTATGTCAGGCGGGGGGCGGGGAAGCCTGTCAGAATTACCAGCAGACAAATATTTCATCTCTCCTTAATGCAGCCTAATTCAATTTAACGTGAAATCACCTGACATAAGCTCGAAGCTTTGCAATAAGTATGAATGGGCCAGACAGCTAGATAGTAACCAGCAGGCAAGAATATATTGGCTGTGCTCCTTAAGCTACTGTTAAGATGCCATGTTTGAGAATAAGGGAGAGAAAGCGTGCCAGTAATGATCAATGACAACTGGGGGTGCTGTTTATTACTAAGATTTCTAACTTCAGCTGCCCTTATGGCAGAGACAGAAAACTTTTCAAAACATACTCAGGGTACCTACTTATCCAGGAGGTGGGAACTTTGATTAAATCTACTTCGGTGAGTGGGGTTCCACCACCACAACCCACCTTTCCAAACAATGAGCACTCTAATATATACACCTACACACAGTCCATTTCAATTTATGGGAACCACGCAAAAAGGCACCCATGTTCTCATGCACCTCTTGTTCATTTCACTAGGACTGTGCAGGAGGATTTCTTGGTTGGTCATGCCCAAAGATTGCTTTTCTTCTTTCTTTCTTTTTTTACAAGAGAACAGTAGAATTACACCAGATCTATTGTCCTCAGTGTTCAAAACTCCCAATGTTCTAGGAGCATTTTGCGACAAGGAATTTCATTAGTGCGAGCGGTTTCTGAGCTCTGTGCCTAAGATTTCAGATTTAAAACTGCAGAGTGGAAGGAAAAGAGGACCTTTTTCTGCCTCCCCACGTCCAGCTACTCTCTGAAGACTGGAGAAGAGACCCTCTTAAGAATATTAGTGGGGTGGGCAGGGGAAGGACTAAACCATGTGAAAAATGAACATAATATTTTAGCTGCATTTCATTCATTTTCAGCTTTGTATTCTTGTTATTAAAAAAGTGTGCCGAGACATTCCGTTGTTGTGCCCATAACCTAGGTTTAAGGTGCCATTTAGCTCCTAGCTTTTATATCTCAGTTCCTAACACTGATTATCCTATGACCGACTTCACTGACACTATATGAGGTCAGTCAAGAAACCAGCTGGGGAGAAAAGAATCAGCAGGAGCTTCCTCCTTTTAACTCTTCCATATAGGAAATTAAACTTTAATCCTTCATTGAGGCTCTACTAAACCTTTTGCCATAAGGCAGGGGTGGGCAGACATCAAGCTTGAAGAATTGACTGTTTTTTTTACCCTAGAATACTGAAGTCTGCCAGCTGGAGCCTAGTCCAGTCCAGTCCAGTCCAGAATACACATCTATGATTCTGTGAAAATAGTGGTTTAGGAAAGGGGTGGATACACCCTTAGAATTAAGGAACAGAGCACCTGTGGTATGCATGTCTAGGAACTCAGTTCTCAGTATTCACATATAAAACTGCACTCGTCATTTTCCCTTAAGTCCTTGTCCCCCACTCATATCAGCAGCTAACTCTCTCTCTCTCTCTCTGTGTGTGTGTGTGTGTGTGTGTGTGTGTGTTATTGTTGTTTTTGTTGCTGCTGCTGCTGCTATCGTTAAACAACCATGTGTTGGAAATCCTTGGTTATCTACTGCAAGCCAGAAATCTAACAGTAGATCGAACTTTGCTAACCTGATACTTCCCAGATGTTTTGGACTACAAATCCCATCAGCCATAGTCAGCATGGCTGTGCTGGATGGGTAGGTCAAGACACAGAGGATGGAAAGATGGATGGATCAGGAACAGGGCAGCACAGTGGGGCTTATTTCTCAGTAGACAAGCACAGGTAAAGCTCCAGTCTTATATCTATATAATGGGGAGTAAATCCCATTGAACTTAGTGGGGCTTACTCTGAGTAAACAGAGGATAGTGCTGTTACATTATATATACATGGAAGTATTGGGGGGGGTGTTGAAAATTATTCCTACCCATCTGCTCTATCCCCACAGGGAAGTGTACTTCCTCATGCTACACACCACCAAATCTAATTATCCCACAGAACAGGTTTCCAAGCATACTGAATTTTGCATACATCCTGGGACCTTAGGGTGACGGATGGGTAATACATTATTATTATTAGAAATGCAAATTATTAAGTGGGACAGAAACGTCTTAAGCAAATGAAAGAAATCAGTGCAGTTGGAGAATTCTATTATTTGCTGCTGCAAGGCAGACGCAGCCCTTCATCTCCTTCAGGGGGAAATCGGCTTGTTGCATTCAAAATAAAGGGAGAAATAAAAATCTTGCACAAACCTCTTTATCCCTCCATCCCCACGTTCTTCTCGGGGTTATTTCACTAAGCCCTAAAACCTCTTGTTACTGGAAAGTAACAAAGGGGGAGAGGGAGAGGGGAGAGACAGAGAGGCTTCCCCACTCCCCTCCTCCTGTCCCTCGCCTAAAAATAGAAAAGGAGGGGGGGCAGTGCATCTCAAAGCATCCACCCAGAAACCTGTGCAACCGCAACACCCTTTCCTAGCGAGGGGCGGCTTCGAGGTCGCCCCTCTATCCAAAGTCTCCTCCATTCATTTCACTGTATCCACTTGTATCCCGCTTAGTCGCCCAGAACCTCAAAGCGGTTCCGCTGGAATCCTAAGCGCTTTACGCAAAATCCCCTTTCATTCATCACGACGGCTACGGATGTCAGAGATGGATGACCCACGCATCTTGGGGGGGGGGGTAATCCGCTGTTGCAAACCACCCCTCCCAATATTCGGGGGGCGCGGAGAGGGGCGGTTCGAAGGCTCAGCGGACCCTCGACGGGGTGGGGTCGGGACGCCGCCTCTCGCCATTTACCTGCGCGGCCATAAAGGAGAGATCCATGGTGCTGCTGGACCCCGAGGTGCTGCTGCTGCTGCTGTTGCTGGCGCTGTTGTTGTTGGTGCTCCTCGCCGAGCTGGCGGTGAAGCTGGTGCTGAGGTTGCTGCTGCCCCCCGGCGTGGCTTCGTCTCTGGGGGGCTGGGGAGGGGCCTCCCCCAGCAGCAGCTTGGGGCGCGTTACCAGTTCCAGCTCCCTGGGGTGGCGGAGCCCGCGCGGCTGCCTGGCTGTCCCCAGCTTCCTCGGAACATGGTCCGCCCCGATGCTGGCTGTGGCGGCGGCGGCGCCAGCTGGAGTCTCCACAAGCAACTAGTCCGCGCGAGGAGCCGCCTTCGCTGCTGCCTGGCCACGCCCCCTTTCCCGGGCCGATCAGTCGCAGCAGCAGCAGCAGACAAAGGGGGACAGGCTCTCCTCTCTCCGCCTCCTGCTCCGGCTTCTGCCTCGTGCAAAGGAAATTGCTAAGCCAGCCAACCACCTGAGTCCCCAGCTACGATGCCAAACACACACACATTACGCACACGCAGATGGAGTGTGTGTGTTCCCCCTTGGCAGGTCTCCTGTGCCTTAAAAAAAAATGCCTGGATGATATGAAAGGCAGGCAGACGTTCAACAGGTCACTTCTGTTTTCCCAGCCGTACAGCATCTCCGTTGTTCGTAAGCACTCATTAGATTTTCAAAAGGCTTTCTTTCTTTTTTACAAGGCACCTCACAAAAGGCGCCTCACTGCAAGCTGCGCAGTTATGGAATAAGAAATGGCTCCGTTGGTTAGAGCGCGGTGCTGATGATGCCAAGGTTGCAGGTTCGATCCCCGTATTCCTGCAATGGAACCGGGGTGGGTGGCCAGTTCCCAAGACCCTGTGATCTACTCACAGTGTTAAAAACTGGCAGTAATCTACCCCCTTTTGGGGGGTTCAGGTCAAAGTTGTTGAGCTTTATTTGGGAGGAGGAAAGCCTCCTTTTTAAGATGTGCAGGCTTCTTTGGGGGGAACCGGTGATCTACCACAGATGTCCAGTGATCACGATCTACCTGTTGGACATACCTGGATTAGGTGATCCTCCAACTCCCTTCCAACTCTACATTTCTATGATTCAGGAGGACTTCCTGTATCAGGACTTGGTTATGTAGCAGGGAGCAGAGAGTAAGGATAAAGGAACAGTTCTCTGCAGGGAGAGATGTAGAAATGGAGTGTCCCCACCCCTCAAGGATCAGGAGTGGCCCTGTACTAAATGGTTCAGGGTGGTGAAAACAAGGTAAAGGGACCCCTGACCATTAGGTCCAGTCATGACCGACTCTGGGGTTGCGGCGCTCATCTCGCTTTACTGGCCGAGGGAGCCAGCATACAGCACATGCACACTCTAAATAAACCAGGCCTTTGGTTGATTTGGTTGACATCCTATGCCTTTTCAAAATGTGGGTTGGGGGGAGGTGTTTATTAGGTGGTTGTTGTTCTTATTTTGATTATGGATTTTGTGGTTTTATATTTTGATTTTATTCTGTAAACCGCCCTGAGACCTGCAGGTATAGGGCGTTATATAAATTCTAATAATAATAATAATAATAATAATATTGCCAAAACCAACCCTTACCAGCACACCACACTATTGGTAGGTTTATTCATTGTCTGTAAAGTGCATTGCAACCATGAGACTTCAATATATGTACATTTTTATTATGTTTTCACAAAGTTCCAGGCCATGTTGCTGTTTGTGTTACCATATGTGGGGACCCCTGTTGTTTGTAGTTTTGTGGCTCTGGACCAGTGCACTGCCTCGTTGCTGCAGCGAGCTGGATGAGGGGGGAAATTCAGTCTGAAGCCGCGGAAGGGGGAGGGCTCTGTGGGCGAGTGGCTCTCATGCCTGAGAAATAGGTCAGTTGCCTGTCTTGATTTGGGTGCCCTACCTCGGAAGGAGCAGGTACGTGATTTAGCAGTGCTCCTAGATAAAGCTTTGTCACTAGAGGCTCAGGTGTTGTAGCAGTGCAGAAATCTTTTTCTCTACCCACTTTTTCCAGGCCATGAATAATTTTATAAAACTTCGATCTTGTCCCCTTGTGCTGCAAACTTTCTGTTATGTACTGAAGTTCTCACCCTAGGCCAGCAGGGGGATACTGTAGATAGTTTTCACTCAGGTCCGCATATGCAAATAAGGAATTGAAAGTGACGTTCAGTGATTGGATAGTTACAGAAAGTTGTTACTGTTGCGTTGTAGTGGAGCTCTATATAAGCAGCTTGGCTGAACCCTTCAGTCAACCCTATATAAGCAGTTGGCTGAACCGCTCAGCTGGAAAGGGGAAAGAGGGTGGTCCCCGGGCGTGCCTGGCCTTAAGTAGGCTAGGCCACGCCTCCCCAGCCCGCCGATTGGCGGGCCGGGTTGAAGGCACGCCCGGGGATTCCCTGGATCTCTCGGGGGCAAAAGGCCAGCCCCCGCGTGTGTGGGAGGGGGTAACCCGCAACCCCCTCTCCTCCCAAGCTCGGAAATGGCTTTGGCTGAACCCTTCAGTTCACTTCTGTTCTGGCCTGTGAATAAACAAGAGCTGTCTGAAGAATCACTGTGTCGTCTGATATGTTCACCCACAACTTAACACTTTCCTCATAAGGGATTCTCTAATTAATTCTCCTAAATAAACAAACAAACAAATAAAATATCCCCATGCCTTAGAAGAGCCTTCATCAACCAGCTGGGCAGCTTAGATTACAACTCCCATCACCACCAGACAATAGGGGGCACCAGGTTGGCAAAGGTTGATTTAGTGCCTTGGACAAATTATGCAATACGTAACTCGACATCACCTGGGAAGCCAAATGCAGGCTGCACTATCTTATACATGCTTACCGGGGAGTAACTGAACCATCTCAAAGACATCTATGCATCACTCACTCAAAGATAGACTATGGATTATTAGAGTGCTTCGTGAAGATTTGCTTTAAAGCTGTTTACTTCAAAAGGGGGAGGATAGGGTTTTGTCGTCTCCCCTTCCCCGCTCAGAGCACTGGAACATACGTCAATTAGTGAATCGTTGGGTTTGTCAGATTTCCTGCGGCATAGTAGGAAATCCTTTGTTGCACTGAATGTGTGCATAAGCTCTGCTTTTGCTTCATAAAGCAGATCTAACGAAATTTGACAATTGAGTCTGGCTTCCAAAGAGGATTTTTTAAAAATGTGCTCGTATTTATGTGTGTTTGCATTTACTGTATGTTGTGTGCTAGTCATGTCATGTACTAGCAATTCAAAGTTCTCCTTTCTTAGACCTCTTTTAAACTACTATGTCATGTACTAGCAATTCAAAGTTCTCCTTTCTTAGACCTCTTTTAAACAATACAAACATTTGGAATGCAAGGATTAGCTTGCTGGATGGGACGCATGGCCCAGTTAGCGAAGTTCCCTGTTTTTAATCTCACAAAATGGAGAGAACCACCCACCCACAATTGTATTATGCCTCTGGACTAGAGAAGTGAAGGTCTGGTAGTGGGACGGACCCAGAAAACAGGGGAACCACCAGTCCTCAGTTTCCTCCCTCACACCTTCACATCCTCCATGTATTTGTCTAACTTCTTTTCAAGTCTCTTCTGCTAGTGCCTTAGTCCCCACCATAGCTAGGACCATTTTTGTCTGTATCCCTCTTTAATCTTTCAGTAGGGCAAAGGCGAGGGCCTTCTCAGTAGTCACAACTGGCCCATGGAATGCCCTTGCACCAGTTGTCAAGGAAATAAACAACTGTTAGACTTTTTGAAGACATCTGAAGGCAGCTCTGTTTAGGGAAGTTTTTAATGTTTGATGTTTTATTGTGTTTTTAATATTCTGTTGGGAGCTGCCCAGAGTAGCTGGGGCAACCCAGTCAGATGGGCAGCATACAAATAACAAAATTATTAATATTGTTATTATTATTGTTGTTGTTGTTGTTGTTGTTGTTATCCTGTGAATACATGTTGGTTGAAAGGTAGGCTATACAGAGTGCGTCCTGGTCCTTGCTGCCAGAAGAACTTGAACTCAGGTTTCTATTTCTGCCAGTGTTTAATAAATGCATAGATCTGGGGTGTGTGTGTGTGTGTGTGTGTGTGTGTGTGTGTATATATATATATATATGCAGGTTTTGGTGTCTTCGGGTGTCTTCCCGTGTAAGAGTTGGGGTGTCTAGGCGACGTTTCGACGAGGTCTCACTCGTCATCTTCAGGCTGGTGCTTTCGGCTTCTTGTTACTGGAACAGAGCAGGATCTCAGTGTTTTAGTTCCTATAAATACTGTTGAGGGGGTGTGGTGTATAGCCTCCAACGTTCTGGGCAGAGAGGAAGTTTCCAGGTTAGTGTGCCTTTTCTTCTTTTGTTCATTAATTACTTGAGGGATATCTTGAGTGATTTCTTGAGTGATATTCTGAGTACCACTTAGGAGGGTCGTTAGGTGTGGATTAGTTGCTAAAGCTTTCGTGTCTTGACCTCTTGAGCTTGTGAAAAGTTTTTTCTGAGAAGATGGCTGTACTGCACTTAGTTGTGCTCTGGCTTGGCTTCGTGTATAGGGGCGAGCTGTGGTTTTGTGCCCTGTGCCAGCCAGATCTGTGTAGGGATTGCAGGGGGGTGCAGCATCCGGAGGTGCCACTATGGTTTGGCTACTGGATGGTGTCTGTAATTTATCTGTGGAGAGGGTCTGGGTTTGGGTCTGGTGTGGTTGATTGGAGATGGCGTTCTGTGTGCCTCTGGTTCTGGTGTCGGTTTTTTGCCTGCCAGACATCTGGAAATTAGCCCTCCCCACAAAAACCGACACCAGAACCAGAGGCACACAGAACGCCATCTCCAAAGATAAATTACAGACACCATCCAGTAGCCAAACCATAGTGGCACCTCCGGATGCTGCACCCCCCTGCAATCCCTACACAGATCTGGCTGGCACAGGGCACAAAACCACAGCTCGCCCCTATACACGAAGCCAAGCCAGAGCACAACTAAGTGCAGTACAGCCATCTTCTCAGAAAAAACTTTTCACAAGCTCAAGAGGTCAAGACACGAAAGCTTTAGCAACTAATCCACACCTAACGACCCTCCTAAGTGGTACTCAGAATATCACTCAAGAAATCACTCAAGATATCCCTCAAGTAATTAATGAACAAAAGAAGAAAAGGCACACTAACCTGGAAACTTCCTCTCTGCCCAGAACGTTGGAGGCTATACACCACACCCCCTCAACAGTATTTATAGGAACTAAAACACTGAGATCCTGCTCTGTTCCAATAACAAGAAGCCGAAAGCACCAGCCTGAAGATGACGAGTGAGACCTCGTCGAAACGTCGCCTAGACACCCCAACTCTTACACGGGAAGACACCCGAAGACACCAAAACCTGCATTCCTGTACCCGTGAAAATCTACGAAAGCATATATATATATATATATATATATATATATATAGGCAAGACAAGGTTTACAGGTGCAGAGGGTGAATCACATGGCTAATTGCAAGATGAAACGCTGATCCAACAAACTCCACTCCCCCCTGCCTCTTCCTTTTGAAAAGTGGGGCAGACACAAGACTTAACATAGCAAATGGTAAGCATTCCTGCTCTGGATAAGTAAATGAGTGCTTCTGCAAGTGGGCAGGGCCAGCGAGGTTTGTTCAGGCCACTGCTGGCATCTACATGTCCTTCTCCACAGAGAGGCTTCCTCAGGGTCTGACTTGCCTCAATAGAGGCACCTTTGTGACACGAGTGACAGGAGTGACAGGAAGGAGTGGCAGCGGCAGTTGTGGGTGGACCCTCCAACGTTTCTCTGATGAAAATAGGGACAACCTATTCCATAATAATAATAATTTTACTATTTATACCCTGCCCATCCAACTGGGTTGCTCCAGCCACTCCGGGTGCCTTCCAAAATATATAAAAAAACATAAATAAAACATTAAACAACTTCCCTATACAAGGCTTCCTTGAGATGGCTTGGAGGTCAGATAACTCCATACCCTCCAACATTTCTCTGGTGAAAATAGGGCTGTCCTAAGGAAAAGCCTCTTTGACAACCCGCTTGCTCCTTCTCCAGGATCCAAACTCTGACCCTCCTGATCACTGGCTCCCTCTCCCAGCTTTGGCATTTCTCAGAGTGGCCTCCCTCATCGTGCTCAGGTCCTTGCCTGGGCCATCTGCCACCATCTCCCTGTTCTCTACCCCAACCTATTTGGGATTCCCCCCCACTCCCTCTAAGCCAGCTCCATGGGCTCATGACAGATTGGTGGTCAACTAAGTTTTACTAAGAAGAAACGTCTTGAAATTGTTATAAGAAAAAAACCCCTGCTCCCTTCCCCTTATGGGATATCCAAGAGCCCATATAGAGTCCTTAAGTGGGTTCTCTATAGGTAGGAGAAAATAACAGGAGAAAATTACAGAGGCCAACCAGAGTATATCGAGAAGCATAGCGGCTAATAAGCCTGATCTTTATTAACTGTTGCAACAGGGTCCCTACTCACCACACATAAGCCCTCATATAGACTTTTGAAGTTACCCACCCTGTAGCCCAATACCACCCCCCTGAAACGTTATACATACATCACAGAAGGTGGTGGTCTACAGCAGAGGAGGTGGTCTACAGCAGAAATCCTGTTTGCCAGGATACTTGATAATAGTCACTGATTGCTTTACCTGGGCAGCCTGGCCATTCTTTTGTGATGGTTAATAGTTTAGTTCCTGAATCCAGGTCACAAGTTCACCCTATTCATACACAAATACATCCTTTAAACAGGATTTGTAAGCAAAGACATGGGGGGAGTGCAGGCTTTCCCATTTCCTTTCTCCTTGCAGAGAAATATTTGAGGTCAATTTGGGAGAGTCAGGATTACTCTCCTGTACTATTTCAGACATGTGGTTTATATACTTACACATGTGTTCGTCTTGTACATTTATGAACATTTAATTTATATTTGAGACCTTAGGTTTCTTTTAACAAAATGAATGGCCCCAACTTTGCCATGTTCATTTATTTCAGTAGGCCTATTCTCTGAGTAAAACCTAGATGAATACCCATCACACTTAAAACAAAATAAATCTGTATCCTGAGTGGTAACCTTTGAATGCATGTACGGTGTTGTCAATTAAACACTGTCCCCACATGAACACCACCCCATTTTTATTGTGTTCTGTGCTTTGCACTAGGGAGCCCCATGGGATTCACCCAAGCGGAGCATCTGGAGGTTTGCTGCCTTTGGTGAGCCCCGTCCAAATGGATCTGAGGAGCCCTGCCTGGAGACAGAGTGCAGAACGTCTGCCAAACGCCCCCCCCCACTCCACCCCCCTGTTGTTTCCTTACAACAGAAAGCAGACGAGAGATGCTGAATTTTTAATGCCAGAGCCTGATTGGATTGAATTGCCAGAAGAAAATGCACTTAAGGAACTCTTTACATTTTTCATTCATCCTTCAGCACCACTTAGGGACCTGAATAAATAATCGGTAATTTGATGGAATTCCCAGCCGCCCACCCGCGTCATGTGACAGAAATGTGCCTGCACAGGTATTTTAGGGGAACAATGGGGGGAAAGGCACCAGAACATTGTTGCATGATCTGTGAAGTGAAAATGCAGAGAGAAGAAGCTGGTGCTCTTTGCCCCTTCTCTTTTGTTCATCTGCTTTCAGTGCCACCTTTTCCATCGAAAGGGCCTTCCGGGGGGATTGCAAGATAAGAGCACAGTAAACACAAAATTTAAGCGGGGGGAAATCATATAAGAATAAAAAGGAGAACATGGCAGAGATCTTGCCTCAAACAGCAAAAAAGGACCCCGGGAAGATGAAATACAGTAGTACCTCAGGTTACATATGCTTCAGGTTACACACGCTTCAGGTTACAGACTCTGCTAACCCAGAAATAGTTCCTCAGGTAAAGAACTTTGCTTCAGGATGAGAACAGAAATCGTGCTCCGGCGGCGCGGCAGCAGCAGCAGGAGGTCCCATTAGCTAAAGTGGTGCTGTGCTTCAGGTTAAGAACAGTTTCAGGTTAAGAACAGACCTCCAGAATGAATTAAGTACTTAACCCGAGGTACCACTGTACATATATTCCTGCTTAAAAGCCTAACAAAGGAAATTAGTATTTTCAGAATGGCAGAGCTCCTGTAAGGCAAGGTCCACCTGAATATTGGTGGGGTAAGGAAAGTGCAGTAGGGTCCACTAGGCCAAAGGTTGTGAACCTCAGGCCTGGGGGCCAAATGCAGCCCCCCCCCAGCTCCCTGTCTGCCCCAGGGGCTCTGACTAGGCAACGCTCCCTTTCCCAGTCCGCACCTCTCACTGGTCCTGCTCTGCAGCCCCTTCAAAATATTTTTGGCTGGCTGTTATGTGTCCTTGAACTGCAATAGTGCCAGGATGGAAGGGTGTTTGTATTTGTGCAAACCTCTGGCTTTTGCACAGCTGGAATTTAGTCTACTGTACAGAGGTAATAATCTCCACGACGGGGTGAGCTCCCATTCCTCAGTCCCTGCCCCTGCCCACCTAGCAGTTCAAAAGCACGTCAAAGTGCAAGTAGACCAATAGGTACCACTCCAGCGGGAAGGTAAACGGCGTTTCCGTGCGCTGCTTTGGTTTCGCCAGAAGTGGCTTAGTCATGCTGGCCACATGACCTGGAAAAACTGTCTGTGGACAAACGCCGGCTCCCTCGGCCACTAAAGCGAGATGATCGCCGCAACCCCAGAGTTGTTTGCAACTGGACTTAACGGTCAGGGGTCCTTTACTTTTTTTTACAGAGGTAAGAAGCATATCTGTTCATAGATGTCAACTTTTCCCTTTTGTTGCGAGGCATCTTATTCGGAATAAGGGAATTTCCCTTTACAAAAGGGAAACGTTGACAGCTTTGTATCTGTTACCCCTCCATACTGGAATACAGAGCCCCACTGGGAGGTTCCCTTGAAAGGAATGCTTCACTCAGGCTGGAAAAGATTCTCCAGTGTCAGGGAACTGCCATCGGTTCAGGAGGGAGAGAGGAAAAGCCGAATGGATTATAGAGAGCCCTCAAAGATCGTGGGAAGCAGCTCCTCTTCAACGGAGGACAGTAAACACGCCTCCAGTGGAGAGGAGCTGCAGGAGTTGGAAGAGGCGAGGCGGTGCCAGGACACCTTGCCTGGGCAAAGCGGGGAGGAAAGGGGTCCTCCGTTACCCACACCCTCCTTGCGCAGAAAGCATCCGCGCAGAGAGGAGAGGCACAGACTGGGTGTCAAGAAGCTGCTTTTCTGGGGAAAGTTTAGGAACCGCCCACTCACGGATTCTGCCAGCGATTGAGCCAGCCACGGGAGAGTGGCGCTTCGGACAGATAAGGTTTATTTTGGCAGCAAAAGCAAGGCTTCACAGCCAAACAGGGAGATATTTGCCTGCTTGCTCTCGAACAACCCCTTGGAAACATTACATCCAGCCTTGCCCTACAAGAAAGGCCCCGACTCATCTAGACATCTGGCCTTTGTAATGAACCAGTGGTCCCTCCCTCTTCCCTATAGCAAGCCTCTGAGCTAAAACTATGCATAGGCCTGCCCAGGCATCTGTAGGCACCACAATCTGAATCAGCGGAAGGCCTTGCCATGACTCAGCAAATTGTTATCTAAAGGAAGGCGCAGGACGTACCAAAGACCATGGCCATTTGGAGCTATTTGATTGGACCTTTGGAATTCCAGTGCCCACGTCTCCTGGCTCTTCTTGGGATTGGTCAAGAGGCCTGGCTCTTTGCCCGTAGACACCCAAACCCTGCTTGTAAGCTCTTTCAAAATGCACACTGTTCTATTTTTGGCTCACATATAAAGGTTAGCTAGTTAACTCTTGTGTTTTGTTTTATTTCCTCCCCATTTCGGAATCGATTTTCTCATTTGTTCCTAAATAAATTAGCTTAATTGGAACCATGGAGTTAATGAAACTCTTTGTGTAGCGTGGCCCAGTTTTATGGCCTCACCTGGACCAGAGATGAGTAGAAGGTCAATGGGGATCTACAGATGGCTCTCTGGGTGATTTACAGTAGATCAGCAAGGACTATTTCCCAATACAGCACCATCAAAAGGATATTTAATCCTTGTCCTGGGTCTGTGGGCAATTCAGACTTAAAGATGTGCAGTGTAAACCGGCATCCAGAACACTGGCATTTTTAGGACTCTGGATTATTACCGTATTTTTCGCTCTATAAGACACACCAGGCCACAAGACGCACCTAGTTTTTGAAGGAGGAAAACAAGAAAAAAAAATATTCTGAATCTCAGAAGCCAGAACAGCAAGAGGGATCGCTACACAGTGAAAGCAGCAATCACTCTTGCTGTTCTGGCTTCTGGGATAGCTGTGCAGCCTGCATTCGCTCCATAAGACGCACACACATTTCCCCTTACTTTTTAGGAGGAAAAAAGTGAGTCTTATAGAGCAAAAAATACAGTATTTATTTATTGAATTTATATACTGCCCTATACCTGGAGGTCTCAGGGCAGTTCACAAAAAAGATCACAATAAATAAAATAAAAATAAAAACAATAACCCAATAATACCTCCCCCAAAAAGCCACATTTTAAAAGGGCATAGGATGCTGATCAGGTCAACCAAAGGCCTGGTTAAAAAGGAACATTTTTGCCTGATGCCTAAAGGTGTATAATGAAGGCGCTGGGCAAACTTCCTTGGGGAGAGCATTCCATAGATGGGGAGCCTGTTCTTGTGTTGCCACCCTCTGGACCTTTCAAGGAGGAGGCACACGAAGAAGGGCCTCAGAAGATGATTTCAGGGTCCGGGTAGGTTGATATGGAAAGAGGTGGTCCATGAGGTATTGCATTCCTGAGCCTGGATCAGAGTCCATAGCTCCAGATGTTTTCTTGGAGAAGCTGATACCACCTTCTGCAAATGACAGGCCTCCTAACAGAAGTCTTCTTCTTTGCCGATCACTTGTAGCCAAGTAAGATTGTCTTCCATAAACATGGTTTTAACAATGAGTCCGTAAGTGACTGTGGAGGACAATTCTGGATCCACATGTCCTTCCATAGTGGGGACATTGACTTCCCGGCGGGAGTTTATCACGGTGTGGATTTGCCAAGCATGCCTTCCTTTTAGCATGTTTGTCCCTTGTGTCCCGAGTTCGAATGTCTTCAAAGCCCATGACACCTTTGATAAAAGCTATTCTCCAACTGGAGCACTTGCAGGCCAGTGTTTCCCAGTTGTCAGTGTTTATACTACTTTTTTTAGATTTGCCTTGAGACAGTCTTTAAACCTCTTTTGTTGACCACCAGCATTACGCTTTCCATTTTTAAGTTCAGAATAGAGTAGTTGCTTTGGAAGACAATAATCAGGCATCTGCACAACATGACCAGTCCAATGAAGTTGATGTTGAAGAATCATTGCTTCAACACTGGTGATCTTTGCTTCTTCCAGTACACTGATATTAGTTCGCCTGTCTTCCCAAGTGATGTGTAAAAATTTTTGGAGACACCGTTGATGGAATCTTTCGAAGAGTTGGAGATGGCATTTATAAGTGGTCCACATTTCTCAAGCATATAGTAAGGTTGGTAGTACAATAGCTTTGTAAACAAGCATTTTGGTTTCCCTGCGAATGTCCTGGTCCTCAAACACTCTGCACTTCAATCAGGGGAAAGCCGCACTCTCAGAGCTCAGGCAATGCTGGATTTCGGCATCAATGTTGGCCCTTGTGGAAAGATAACTGCCTAGGTAGGAGAAGTGATCAACATTTTCCAACATTACACCATTGAGTTGGATTTGTGGTGCTGCAGAGGGGTTATTTTGTACTTGTTGGTGCAGCACTTTGGTTTTTTGGATGTTGAGTGATAGGCCAAGCTTTTCATAAGCTTCTGCAAAAATATTTAGGATGGTTTGGAGGTCATCCTCTGAGTATGCACACACTACGTTGTCATCAGCATACTGAAGCTCTGTAATGGAAGTTACTGTAACCTTACTCTTTGCTTTCAGCCTGCTCAGATTGAAGAGCTTTCCATCTGTTTGATATATGATTTCTACTCTGGTGGGGAGTTTCCCTTCGACAAAGTGTAGGATCATGGCAATGAAGATAATGAATAGAGTTGGGGCGACAACACAACCCTGTTTAACACCTGATCCCACTGTGAATGGTTCACTTTGACAGCCATTGTTATCTGCGATTGTTGCTGTCATATTATCATGGAGGAGCCAAATGATGTTTACAAATTTATCTGGGCAGCCAATTTTCAGAAGGACAGTCCACAGGGCACTACGATTTACAGTGTCAAAAGCCTTAGTCAGGTCAATAAATGCCATATACAGTCTGACCATTGGCCCATCTCGCTCAGTACTGTCTACATCTACTGGCAGTGACTTTCCAGACTTTCCAACCTGGAGTTGCTGGGACCTTCTGGATGCAAAGCAGATGTTCTACCACTGAACTACAACTTGGATAGCCATCATGGTGACTGCTGAAAGCAACAGGCAAAAGGTAAGGCAGCAGAAGGGATCTGAATCGTTCCACAACCCCATCACCAGCCATTATGATCACAGCAACTTTCTCATGTGCATCTAGCACCTTGCGAGACCAATTTTGTTTCATTTCTCTCCCCAACGGTAGCTGATTCCCTCTTTTCTCAGAATCAGCTGTTATTATGGTGCCCTGCAGATTGGGTGAGATGCCATTCCTAGCCTTGAAGTGAAAGATGACATAAGGAAGCATATTGCAGTGATGCTGATTAAAAAAATCCTAGTATCATTTGCCTCTTTGACAAGTCATGTGCAGCAAGGGCTTCATGTAATGTAAGCCCACTGGATGTTTTTCACTTGAATAGCACCCTTGGAGTGATTATTTTCAATGAGGAAGGGAGGATGTGGAGGAGGGAGAGAGAGGTGGGGAGGGAAGAGGAAGTTGCTCTCTGAAACTCCTTAACGCCAAGCCGTTTTTCTTTCATGGTATTCCAGACCCACACTGCAAAATACACATAGCTATGAATCCTCTGGAAGGAAAAAGCAGCTGGCAGAGGATGTTTCAGAGAGAAATAGGAATGGCAGTGGACACCAGATTCCCTTCTGCCCCTTTCTTACTGCAAATCCCTCCCTCCTGAGGATGCTTTGCAACCCAGAGAAGCAGGCGACAATCTTACATAGCACACGGTTGTACTGCAATATTTAGTTTTGCAACGAGAAGATAGATGCCTGTTCACAGAGTCTCCAATGAGTAGGGCACAACTGATTTACAGTTGAACAAGAGGATTGCATTCCTGCCTCCTGGATGAGTTCCGCCAAGCAAACATAAAACAGCAGGAGGGGGTTGGAAGAGTGGATTTATTGGGACTCTGGGTGAGTTTACGAGGTAAGAGTGTTGCAAACGGCCTCCCCACCTCATTCGCTTCTTCCTCCAGAATGACAGCTTGGGGTTGCTTTATTGATGAGTGGTGGTTTTGTCAGTTGTGTGGCACACAATAATCTAGACCAGGGATGGGCAGACCCCATTTCCTTCTACACCAACTTCTTCCCTGCTGGTAAAATTAAAAGGCAAAATTAAATACGTAGCATTTTGTGGCTTAAATCACTCTGCCTAATGGTGCCTCCTATTTCAAGGTCTGCCCTGTCCAACTCTGGTTAAAAACTGGCTAAGATAGGGAACTGAAAGAAGGGAGAGCAGGCTGGCAGGGCTGGGAGGAGGGACATCTCTGTCCTATCCAATCACTGCCCCCTCCCAGTCCTGTGCAAAGAGAATTTGTATTGCAACCAAGCATGATGATTGACCGCTGAAAGAGGAGGTGGAGGATGGCCAGGCTTATATACCCCAGAGCCAACCTAGTCTTATCCACCCTGGGGCGAAGCCAGTACTGCAGCCTGACCGCCATTGGCCAATTTGAAGGCAGGCTATGATCCACTTCCCGGACCAGTGTGAGGACTGTTTGCCTGATCCAACAGGCTTTCCTGATGTTCTTATCACAGGAACACCAGTTTCTGGCCATATCAGGAGTGTAAAGCTGGGAGAGTGAGTGAGGCACATTAGCCTGCAAGCAACTTTGGTGGGTAAAAAATAAAAGAAATCCACCCATGTATAACCAAGTTCTGTATTAAGATCCATTGCTTACTTGGGAAAAATAAGAACTTTTCTTCCAATGCCAGTGCCATGTCAGGTACCTTTTCCAGCTTCGGGACATGCTAAGTTTAAGCCTCGTTAAAAGCCACGATGCAGATAAGCTTTTATAAATACATCTATCATATCAATGAATTCTGACCCCGCTGCGTGCGCCTTGAATTCTCCCCAGCGCTTGACTTGATAGGCAATTTGTTTCATTATGACAACAATGTCTCCGAATTGATTAGTTCATGGCATGTTTGGTTTGACAGGTGCTTTATATTTTATAGGGGATGATGGATTCGCTTTGACAGATGACAAGAGCCTTCGGCAGGATGAGCCACATCAGTACTGCTACAAGCCATGTTCACCTCAGCTAGTAATGTATGTACAGGGCACCATATAGAGGCTGTCTTACATAAGAAGAGTCTTGCTGGACCAGGCCAAAAGCCATGGAGTCCAGGGTCCTGTTCTCAGAGTGGCCAACTAGACGTCTATGAGTAGCCTACAAACAGGATCTGAATTGAAAACTTGTGATTCCTAGCAATTGACATTCAGAGGCATACTGCCTCTGACAGGAAAGGCAGAATATAGTCATTTGTGGCCAGCAGCCATCAATAGATAATTCCCTAGTTCAGTTACAGATAGGTAGCCGTGTTGGTCTGCCATAGTCAAAATAAAAAAATTCCTTCCTGTAGCACCTTAAAGACCAACTAAGTTAGTTCTTGGTATAAGCTTTCGTGTGCATGCACACTTTCGTGTGTGTATCTGAAGAAGTGTGCATGCACACGAAAGCTTATACCAAGAACTAACTTAGTTGGTCTTTAAGGTGCTACAGGAAGGAATTTTTTTATTTTCCCTAGTTCAGTTGTGCACTGTGTGAAGAAGTACTTTCTTTTGTCTGCCCTGAATCTTCCAACAGCCACCTTCATTGGATAGCAGTGGTGTAGCATGAGTTGCCAGTGCCCAGGACCACACAGAAGGGGTGGGTGGGTGGGAGGGAAACAGAAAGAATATGCATGCACATTCAACTGCCTAACGGCATCCACATCGCCCAAGAGATCTCAGCTACAGAGATAAGAACAGTCATTCTGTTGTCTGGAAAGATCCCAAAATGTTTTTAACTGGAGGTTAACAAGGTCACTCCATGGTTTGTATGGAGAAGCTGTTTTCAATGGAGCCCACCAATGGAAGTGTGCAGCTATATTGAGGCAGCACCAGGTGTTGAAATTTTGCTCCCCCTAACAATTTTGTGCCTGGGGCAGCCACTGTGACCCACCACGCTACACCACTGTTGGATAGCCCAGAGTTCTAGTATTGTGAGAGAGTGAGAAAAAGTGTCGTTATCCATTTTCTGCAAACCATGCATAAGCTTATACACCTCTGTCACACACCCTCGTTCACCAGCCCCATAGAAAAAATCCTGAAATGTTGTAACCTTTCATCGTAGGGTTTTCTGAATGTTTTCCAACTCAGCAATACCTTTTTGGGTGGCTGTTCTTAATGTACGCTTAATGCAGAATTGCAATTCATTTTCTTGAAAAAAGTTGTTTGTAAGATACTTTGCCAGTTTTGGTGGCAGATATGATCGCATTGTTAGCATAGCCAGCAAGCAGCAATTGAAAATTTAGTATCCAGCACTGTCAATTGACAACTATATAGCTCAATGTTTTGCAGTGTTTGACAGCTGGCATGCAGTAGCCATCGATATTGGAACAAGAAAACAAAACACCTGACAGCAGCTTCTGACAGTATTTAACAACCTGCACTGATATGTTCATGGTTAACACAGATTTAATTTGGACAGCAGTTTGACACTGACAGCTGGTAGCAGTTAACAGTTGATGGGACCTAACATGCAGCAGCCCTGTTTTGGCAATATTTACATTGGACCATAAAGAAGGCTGATCGCTGAAGAATTGATGCTTTTGAATAATGGTGCTGGAAGAGATTCTTGAGAGTCCCATGGACTGCAAGAAGATCAAACCTATCCATTCTGAAGGAAATCAGCCCTGAGTGCTCACTGGAAGGACAGATCCTGAAGCTGAGGCTCCAATACTTTGGCCACCTCATGAGAAGAATCAGAATCAGAACTTTATTAGCAAAGCCAACAGGCCACAGCTATACAAGAATTAAAAATAAAATAGGATAAACATGAAAAGGGGATAGAAACAAACAAAAGGAGGTCCGTCAGATGAACAAGTCTGTCACTCAGATGGTGGCCCTCAGTTTCACAGCTCTCTCGATGTACCTTGCGACCTTCTCTGTTGTCTGACTATCCGTATCAGATAAGAGAAAGAACAGCATAATATCTTGTGGACGGCCGGGGTTGGGGAGAATGAGTGGAGTAATAATCTCATTCCTTAGGTCTTTATAAAGGGGGCAGGATAGGAGGACGTGGGACACTGTTTCCGTGTTACCATCTCTACATGGGCAGAGTCGTTTTTCAAATGGAGTCTTTTGGTAACGACCTTCGAGTACAGCTGAGGGAAGAACATCCCATCTAGCCAATGTAAAGGCGCGTCTGTATTTTGGGATGGTTAGTTTAAACAGATATGAAGCTGGGAAGTCAAAGTGGGCAGGGGGAAAGTAAGTATACCATGGGCACATTTTCTTTAAAATAGTCAGGTTGTTTTGCCGTTCAATGTCTTTCAGGCGCTGGCCTATTAGACTCTTTGCTTTAATGAGGCCCATTGATAGTAGGGATTGCGAATGCAGACCGCATGTAAGGAGTTTTTGATGCACGGTTTTGAACCACATGCTTTTATGAGGGTCTTGCATTACTAGAGGCAGTAGACCGGGTGGATTTAGATTAAGACGAAGCCAATAGTTGAGTGTTCTTTGCCAGGTCTGAGTTTCTACAGATGGAAGACAGGCCTCGAGTCGTAAAGCTGCGTTCATGAGAATAGAAGACTCCCTGAAAAAGACCCTGATGTTGGGAAAGATTGAGGGCATAAGGAAAAGAGGATGACAGAGGACGAGATGGTTGGACAGCGTTCTCGAAGCTACCAGCATGAGTTTGACCAAACTGCGGGAGGCAGTGGAAGACAGGAGTGCCTGGCGTGCTCTGGTCCATGGGGTCACAAAGAGTCGGACACGACTAAACGACTAAACAACAACAGCACCACATTGGACATGCAGCAGCAATCAGTATTTTACAGCATATGGGGCTCCATATATTGTTGGACTACATTACTCTGACCATTGAGCATGCTGGTTGAGGCTGATGGTAGTCCAACAATTTTAAAATGACTTCACACACACACACATTGAAATAAAAAACACATTCTGAATACATACCCTGGGCATGAAGGTTTTTTGATATTTTATTTAATAGATAGTTAATGACTTAAGAGGTCATTGGAAGAGGCCATAGCTCAGTGGGAGAACACACTTGATTGCTTCTAGTTCAATTTCCACTGTCTCCAGTTACAAGAATTGGTTAGCAGATTATTTGAAATAGCTCTGCTTGAGACTCTGCAGAGCGTCTGCCAGTGAGAATATACAATATATTGGATTAGGCCTTTCCTCCCTAACCTCCTTCCCTCTAGATGTTGCTGGACTTCAGCTCCCATCATCCCCGACCACTAACTATACTGCCCGGGCTTATAGGTGTTGGAGTCAAACAAGTCTGCTTACCTTTCCTGGTCAGGTGGTATTGCAGGACAGAGGCTCCCCACACCTTTTCATCCGATGATCCGATGGGGAGCATGTCTCGGGCAGTTTTGCCAGGTCGGCGTGACCCAAATTGATCCTCACACCAGCCTGGGAAGTGGATCATAGCCTGCCCCCAATTTGGCCAATCATGGGCAAGCTGCAGTACTGGCTGAGCCCCAGCAGTGGATCAGACCTTCAGTTGACCTTGAGTAAATAAAACCCACCAGCCTCCACCTTCTCATTCAGTTCCTCATCAGATCTCCCACCTTCCTTCCTTTTTTCTTGGCTTTTGTCTGTTCTTAACCTTGCTAAGGACTATTGCTGGTCGCCATATTCGGGGCAGGGTAGGATTTTGTCCATTGGACTAATTGGCCCAGTTCTTGGGTTCCGCCTGCTTAATCGCAATTGTCACAACTTTGGTGGTTTAGGCATTGGGTAAGGCATAGTCTTTGGCGGAGGGGTGGTTGTAGCCTCTGCCTGCCCCTCCAGTTTTTAGGGGTATCCCATTAAAGCAGTGTTTCCCAAACTTGGGTCTCCAGCTGTTTTTGGTCTACATTTCCCATCATCCCTGACCACTGGTCCTGCTAGCTAGGGATAATGGCAGTTGTCATCCAAAAACAGCTGGAGAACCAGGTTTGGGAAACACTGCATTAAAGGGACCTGGAAGGAACTAAAGGTAAAGGTAAAGGGACCCCTGACAATTAGGTCCAGTCGTGACCGACTCTGGGGTTGGGGCGCTCATCTTGCTTTATTGGCCGAGGGAGCTGGCGTACAGCTTCCGGGGTCATGTGGCCAGCATGACTAAGCCGCTTCTGGCGAACCAGAGCAGCACACGGAAATGCCGTTTACCTTACTGCCAGAAGCATTTATCTACTTGCACTTTGACATGCTTTCGAACTGCTAGGTTGGCAGAAGCAGGGACCGAGCAATGGGAGCTCACCCTGTCGCAGGGATTCAAACCGCCGACTTGCTGATTGGCAAGTCCTAGGCTCTGTGTTTTAACCCACAGCGCCACCCGTGTTCCTGGAAGGAATTGCTTCTGTCCAAATGCCCAGGTGGGGGCTAGGACCATAGCACTCCTCGAGGTGGCAGCCCCACAAGGGGTCCCTTCTTGTTGTGTGTCATAGTACCTCTTTTGTCTTGGGTTGACCCAATATGTATATTCCAGCAGGCGGGCTCGCAGTTTGATAGTTATACTCAATACCTATGCCGAACGTATACATCTGTAATCAATAAAGTCGTGCTCTGATGTGACCTGAAGCAATGTTGTCCTGCCTGTTTATTTGGGGGTCGTGGGGGCCACATAACATCAGGATAGCTGTTTTTCGTGGACCAAACATCTGACCCAATTAAAGACAGCTTCTAGTTGGGTTGGGGGACATTGTAGGTTTGCTTTAAAAATCAATCTTCTTTCAGAAACTGGTTTCCAAAACAAGAGGCACCCAAATCGGTTTGACAACCTTTGTTACAAATCAAATTTTCTAAAGTAATACTTTTCACAGAAGTAGTCCAAGTCTAGCTTTGGGGAGAAAAGTTCAAAAACGGAGCCCCACCCCCACCCGTACTTCAAGCAAGCTTCATCTACTAATCTACTTCACCATGAGACACCTGTCAAATTACACTCCAATCTTGCTTTCAGGGTTCACGTGTTCAGCCGTGAAGTGCGCCTGTCCGCTGTGTGGAAAAACATGGACCGCTATATACCCTGTATTTGTGGCTGTCAAATCCTGTATTTGTGGTTGTCATCCTGTGAAATTGCCCCTTTGCCAACTGTAGTTGTGGTACTCTTAAAATAAAAGAACCTCTGTGGGGAGGTGATGTAAATAAAATCTATAGGCTCTGTTAGCTCACTTAACTTGCACTTACGACACAATCTGCTTGTTGACTCATCATCCCACTGAAAGTCATTGAACTGAAAGTCAACGGTCAAAATTTCTTGTTGATGGTCTTTGAATCAAGCTACACTTTAAATGCAAACGTATTTGTTGAAAATGCACCCTGTGCAGCTCTTCCTTCTGAAAGTCAAACTGGACACAACAAGGACAGCCTCTTGTATTTACAAAAAGAGTTCTAGATCCTGCCATCCATCTAGATCCTGGTTATTACTGTGGTAATTTGATATGACATTACTTGATCAAGTTGTCCATGTCTCTTCCTCCCTGCACATGTCCCAGGTGAATAAAGAAGGAAAGGGTTACACTATCACCCACAATTGCTGGAACTGCCTACATCTGTTTTCAAACAGACACACTGCAGGGTAATCCAGAATCAATCTGCGGTGAGCTTTTATTTCCAGAATCAAACCAGTTTTCAGCATTGGGGGAGGAAGAGGGGGCGAGGGGAGCACACCGCTCCCCGGCACTACGATCCCGGTGGGGTTCCATCGCAGCTGCCCCCCCCCCCCGTGCTGGGCGCCACGCCCCTGTGGGCGGCGCACTATGCCCCCAGGACATGCGCCATGCCCCTGCGGGTGGTATGCGAAAAACAACTACTTGGCCTCCCAGAATAAAATGTTGTGTGTACACAGCCTTAAGCTTATAATTTAAATTGCGTTATACTAGGAACTGAGAGCCCATGCAAGTTGGGAGCTGACCTAATTATGAGCACGAACTTGACGTTTACCAATATAAATGGACTAACCTGAAAAAGGCATACGAAACAAAGACCTTACCTCAACGTCTTGTTGTCAGCTGGAGTCCTTTGTGTACACAGTCTTATCGACAAGATTTACTAGACCGTTGAACTATTGAACTCTCAATCTCGGTTATATTGTATAGCAATTTGCAAGACTATATATATTTTTTCAAGTTCCTTGCAACTGTACATATATGCTTTGTGTTGATATCATTTTGAGTTATAATACGGATTGCATTGGGACATTATACTTTTATTATACAGTCATACCTCAGGATAAATGTGTTTCAAATTAAGTATTTTCGGGTGGCGCTCCGTGGCAACCCGGAAGTAACAGAGCTCGTTACTTCTGGGTTCACTGTGTGCACATGCACAGATGGTCAAAATTACGCCACGCGCATGTGCGGAAGCAGCGAAATGCGACCCGCGCACACGCAGACACGGGTTGTGTTCACTTCAGGATGCGAACGGGGCTCCGGAACAGATCCCGTTTACATCCCGAGGTCCCACTGTAAACAGAGTTGTGTTTGATTTGATATAATTGAAACAAATCAATCAAATCAACGGCGGGACTAAATAACCATTGAGGTCCCTTCCACCTCCATGATTCTGTGACAGGACATGCATACACATGGACACAAAGGGGCCATTCAATGGACAGCTTTTCATAAAATGGCACGCTGCACAAGAAGCAGATTTCAGGGACCCACCAGGTTTGCAGAAATCTTTGGGAATAAAACTCTTAAGGAGGCAGGGTGGGACATATCTAAAATAGCTCAGTGGCCACCTGATGCTGACTGATGTCAGGGGTGGGAATGGAAAACCTCTGGGAGGGGGAATGGGAGGCAGTGGCTGAGACACTGAACAGGTAAAGTGGTGTCTTATGCTCTGACATGGTGGTAAAGACTTTGACCAGGTGACCAGGTCACCTGTGATCCTGCTCTGTCTGCTATCCAGGTGCTCACCATTCTTGGGCAAGTATAGTGAGCTGAAGACCACACCCACTCTCCTTTCTCAGGGTCCCTATAGACTAGACAGACCTATCCTCTATAAAGCAGGAGATATCACCACACTATGAACAGGGGTCCCTGCACACTGCACCTTTTTGTTACAGGTCCCACTTGCACGGTGACTGTTTACAAATCTGTTGATCTTAAGTGCAAATTATGATAGATATGAGACATATTGCTGTAGCTCAGCAGCTGTGATAAAAGCTTTTATAAATCAATGTCTGGAAGTGCTCAAAATGAACAAATCCTTCCAATGTGCAGTCATATAAACATTTATCTCAGGAGTAAAGCCTATTGAACTCAATGGGGCTAAAGTCTGAGCAGACAGTGATAGGCTTGCACTGTATGAGACTGTTTTTGGAAAACAATAATCACTGCCAGCTACAATGTTGTTGTTATTATTGTTAGCTGCTTCCACATAAATGTGGCTTATTTCTTTTCTAGATGCGACCTTCTCATACACTTTTGGATCCATTCATTCTAGGAGTTTCCCTTTTATTGCTCAACTATCACCTTGTATATGTTTGCGGTTGTTGTGGCTTTTAAATTTATTGGATTGCTTTATGACCTAAGGCTAATGCATTAAATAAAAACAGAACAATTGGTCATATTTATTTAAGGAGAGTTCCAAACAAAATGGATTAAATGCATTAATAAACATCAGGATGTTAAATGATTCATTGGGGTGATACATTCAATTTGGCAAGTGTGCATTTTCTTAAGTGTATTTTGCTCACTATACAACAGATTACTTTTGTTGCAAAAAGAAAACCAAAGTGAAACAATTCATTTTCAGGTTTACTGACCACTTGCCCACTACCTCTGTCTTCTTTGATTTTATAATTGTGTTTTTAAACATTGCCTAGGGATGGAGGCAGCCCTCTAACCAACATTTTAAAACATAATCCCAAAAAAGTTTATAGCCTCGTTTATTTATCTCCTTTGAAATACAGCCCCTGCTCTTGAATATTCTGTCCTCAGTTTTCATTAGATATTTCTGGAAAATGGATCCATGGCATTTTCAATAACATTTTGATATAAACACGCTTCCAGACCCTCTTAGCTGACAAACAGCGTTGATGGTGACCTCCTACCCTAATAGCAGCTTGGAGGATAGGCAATTTTCATTTGGATCGCAGTGGCAGGAAGGGAAAGGGTTAATCCTCATCCCTGTGAATCACTGCTTTGTTGTTGTTTAGTCGTGTCCAACTCTTCATGACCCCATGGACCAGAGCACGCCAGGCACTCCTGTCTTCCACTGCCTCCCACAGTTTGGTCAAACTCATGTTAGTAGCTTCGAGAACACTATCCAACCATCTTGTCCTCTGTTGTCCCCTTCTCCTTGGGCCCTCAAACTTTCCCAACATCAGGGTCTTTTCCAGGGAGTCTTCTCTTCTCATGAGGTGGCCAAAGTATTGGAGCCTCAGCTTCAGGATCTGTCCTTCCAGTGAGCACTCAGGGCTGATTTCCTTCAGAATGGAGAGGTTTGATCTTCTTGCAGTCCATGGGACTCTCAAGAGTCTCCTCCAGCACCATAATTCAAAAGCATCAATTCTTCGGCGATCAGCCTTCTTTATGGTCCAGCTCGCACTTCCACTGCTAGTTAAACCATAAAAACAAGACCTGCTGAGCACATGCCCACGATTAATGTCATACCAAGAGTTCAACCCATGTGTGTAGGGGAGAGGAATGGGACTGAGATGACCATGCACAGTGCAGCCTGCTCCTTTTCAGCCAATTGTGGGAATAAAGTCTATACATGTACAAACTGTGTAAGGCCAGGCTCTGTTTGCATAACCAGCCTTCAAAAAGCAGAACTCTAGATTGTGGAGACAAGCCAGTGTATTTCTACACAAGGATGCTCTACATGCGCAGGTCTACTGAACATATCGAGGTTGGCTTAACGGAACAGTCTTCGCTCTCTGCCCACCAGTGCATTCTGTATCTCTAGTTTGAAAAGGGAAGTCTGTTTTCCTCAAGCAGAGAAGGCTGCATATATTTAGAGTCTTTGTTGCTAGGAGCCGTTCATTTTTGCTAAGCCTCTTCTGCCCCCATGTGACTGTACACAGTTTATAAATTTCCTCTGTTCCAGAGATAGATCTATTTCTTAGTGGGAGATGGTGCTGCGAACTGTATTTATTCCTGCCACATCCTTCTAGTGCCCGTGTACAATGCAAGGGTGGCTTACAATTTGAAATCACGAGAAGGTACAACTATATTACAAGCACAAAGGGTTAAACAGGAGAAATGAATAAAATACACAGCATATTAAAATCCCTTTAAAAGCCACAGTGGCAGAGATCACAATCAATTTATTTATACACCACAAAACGCCATATAAATGTTCTTGTTGTTTAGTCGTTTAGTCGTGTCCGACTCTTTGTGACCCCATGGACCAGAGCATGCCAGGCACTCCTGTCTTCCACTGCCTCCCGCAACTTGGTCAAACTCATGTTCGTAGCTTTGAGAACACTATACAACCATCTTGTCCTCTGTCGTCCCCTTCTCCTTGTGCCCTCCATCTTTCTCAACATCAGGGTCTTTTCCAGGGAGTCTTCTCTTCTCATGAAGTGGCCAAAGTATTGGAGCCTCAGCTTCAGGATCTGTCCTTCCAGTGAGCACTCAGGGCTGATTTCCTTTAGAATGGATAGAATGGATATATAAATATAGTTGCACACTAATGATACATAATAAAAAGTATAAAGTTATACTTAAAATCAACAATTAATGCTTTGTTTCACTTACAACAAATTTCAGTGGCCATAAAGCTCACCAATAAATGAAGCAAAAATATCAATATGAAAATTATTATTATTATTATTATTATTATTATTATTATTATTATTATTATTGTACCCCGCCCTCCCCGGGCAGAGCCGGGCTCAGAGGCAGGATGATATGGGAGGAGCCAATCTCTCAGTTATCCCAGCTCATTTAGGGCTTTAAAGGTAATAAACAACATTGAATTGTATCAAGGAGCAATCTGGGAGCTAGAGCAGACATGGCCAGATAGGTATAACATAGTCTCATGGGCATGGACAGCCTTGCTTCTGCATTCTGGACCAAGTGTAAGCTTCTAAAGACTCTTCAAATGTAGCCCTATATAGAACAATAACTGGGTGGAACCCATTTTGGACAATGCTCTTGGACAGCATTCAATCTGACACTTCAAAGTGAGGGATGAAGAATTCTTCGGGCTCCAAATCCATCCTAGCCTTATGACGAACAGTTGAGGGAGCTGGGCATCTTTAGCCTGGAGAAGACAGAGAGGTGATATGATAGCTGTCTTTAAATATCTGAAGTGATCTCACATGGAAGACAGAGCAAGTTCCCCCCCACCCCCACTGCTCCTGAGGACAGGACCCAAACCAATGGATTCAAGTTGCAAGAAAGGAGATTCTGACTAAACATTAGGAAGAACTTTCTTACAGTGAGTGCTGTTTGAGACTGGAACAGACTGTCTCACAAGATGGTAGACTCTCTTTCATTGGGATATGCTAAATAAATATATAACAATAACAACATCTTTTTTTTATTAGTTTGTATTAAATATTACAAGAAAATAAAAAGAAAAAAGAAATAGAAACAAAAATCAATACATAACACTGTAAACACATTTGTCTACGTATTTTCCAAAATGCAGACTAGAAAAGAAAAGAGATAAAAGAAAAGAAAGAAAGAAAAGAAAAAAGGGGAAAAAATACTTTTCATAATCAATAATACCAAATTCATACTTCAAACATTACAATATATAAATCCTAGTTAAAATATTATAAAAGACTTCCAAATATCTAGATAGGCCTTGCGACTCACTGATAGCAGCCTGTAGCTAGGTAAAGGTAAAGGGGCCCCTGACCATTAGGTCCAGTCATGGCCGACTCTGGGGTTGCGGCGCTCATCTTGCTTTATTGGCCGAGGGAGCTGGCATACAGCTTCCAGGTCATGTGGCCAGCATGACTAAGCCGCTTTGGGCGAACCAGAGCAGCGCACGGAAATGCCGTTTACCTTCCCGCCGGAGCAGTACCTATTTATCTACTTGCACTTTTTTGGTGTGCTTTCAAACTGCTAGGTCGGCAGGAGCAGGGACCGAGCAACAGGAGCTCACCCTGTCGCGGAGATTCGAACTGCCAACCTTCTGATCAGCAAGTCCTAGGCTCTGTGGTTTAACCGACAGCGCCACCTGCTTCCCTATAAACATGTGTACATCAAGGGAAATTCTCACCAAAATGCTGACAATTTTTCAGAAGGACTTTAGCAATTGCAAACTGATGTGGAAATATGGAGAACCGAACCTGGGACTGGAAAAGTGAGAAACTGAAATGCTTCCCTACCAAGTACTGCAAATATCATGAGAAGCAACCCTTAATAAAATGACTCCGATCCTACCTCAGAGACTTGCCAGGTCATGAGATTAGGAAGCGTGCAAAGGAGAACAGTTGCACTAGCAGCAACAGCAGTAGCAGCTGTCATGAAGATGCTGGTGCCTCTAAAGGCAGTGCATTTCTCTCCTTGTACCAAGAGGTGGCCCTCAGGTATAAGAAATGCTTGCATCTTTAGAACTTAAGAAGCTAAAACTCAATTCCTTTTCCCCACATGGATAGCCAAGATACTCCATATTGATATATTACCGGAAGCAACGAAATCTCCCCTTTTTTTATAAGATAATTATTAAGATTTTCAAAAAATTACAGAATAAAAAGAAAAAAGAAAAATACAAAATAAAAATAGTTTAAAAAAACAGTTCAATCTTTCTATCACATATTTTTCATTTGCTTATTTCCAGGACCTCCTCACGCCTTCCTTTTCTGTATTCCAGTTCCAATTGTTAATTCAGCAAATCCCTCCCCTCTTCATTCATCTTAATCTTCAATTTTTAAATATTATAACATTAGTGGGGTTTTTTTACCTATTAATAACCATTTTCTCATATTCCCTTAAAACATTACAGCAAAAGACCACTTAGTTTCTATCCAACATCATTCTAACATTCATTAATTTTACAGTGTTTCTGTAAATAATCTTTAAACTTTTTCCAATCTTCTTCCACCGACTCTTCTCCCTGGTCTCAGATTCTGCCAGTCATTTCTGCCAGTTCCATATAGTCCATCACCTTCATCTGCCATTCTTCCAGAAATCTCCTTTCTCGTTATAAAAAAGTGGCAAAAGCAACTTTGCTACAAGTGAAGCAGTTCTAAACAACTGTGGCAGGTGCTTGAAACGGATGAAAGGCTTAGGGTGGAATTCAAAGTAGCCTTCAGGACATTGTTCTGGCAGCCCGAGCACTTCTGTTTACCCAACAGAATCACCTCTGTTCTGTTCTGTTCTCTTCTCCTCTCCCCACGTAATCTTCTGAGGATTTCCTGACCCTCCGGAGCAGTTTTGGGAGAGATGTGGGAATGCCTGGGGACAGTAGGACTCAGTGCTAGTAGGACTCATTGTGGACCCAACCCTGAAACCCTATACTCCAGGGTGGGAACTCTGTGTCCCTCCAGATGTTCTTGGATGCTCACTTTTCCCTACTATATTGAATTTGTGAAAGTTATTTTCACTATTATATGCATTGTTATGCTCGTTTTATCCGCAGTATGTGCATTGTTGCACTTCACTGGGTAAATGCACTGCAAAATTCAGAGAAGTGCAAATTTTGAAGGATGGCAGTGTTTCGGTTCCCATATTGTCTGGAAAAGTGCACATTAGGCAGGTTCATCTTTAAAGGCAACCTGAATCAAATTTCTCCCCTGTCGCTACTCAAGACTTATGCTTCCCTTAGGCTTCTGAAGGCTCATCCATGTAAAGGTAACCAGTCCCCAGCCTTCTGTGATCCCCAAAATTATCAGACTCCTAATCAGGTATTTACATTTTTAAAAAAACAACAACATGTGCATGTTAGATGCAATGGCACATTTAATATCACATCTAAACTGGTCATTACACTGTGCTGCTGCCCGGCTGATCCCCTTCTATGGTGTGAAAAATGCTAAATTGGGGAACAGGGTGCTACAGGGTTCGGAAATGCACTTCCTAACCCATTCAGACTCACTATGCAAATTCATACCCTTCAATACTTTCATCCCCAAAACTGGGACATCAGGAGGGGCACCCCTTCTGGTCTGATGCTCTGGTGCTTGTCAGCAGGGTTATGCCAGAGTTATGGAGTGACCCGGCTGACTCAAAGCAAAGTGAGCATCTTTGGGTCCAGTGCTCTTGACTCATGCTACGGTCCTGGACCAAAAAAAAAAAAAAAAAAAAGGGAGATTCCAAGATGCAAACAGAAGCCATGATTGGCTTCTGTGATTCCAGATGTCCTGTTAAAACAGGACACTTGGAGGCATATGCAGACGTGCCTTGAAACAGCTGTCATCTCCCTTTCAGAATACCAGTACAGTGGTACCTTGGGTTACATACGCTTCAGGTTACATACACTTCAGGTTACAGACTCCGCTAACTCAGAATTATTACTTCGGGTTAAGAACTTTGCTTCAGGATGAGAACAGAAATCGTGCAGCGGCGGCGCAGCAGCAGCAGAAGGTCCCATTAGCTAAAGTGGTGCTTCAGGTTAAGAACAGTTTCAGGTTAAGAACGGACCCCTGGAATGAATTAAGTGCTCAACACGAGGTACCACTGTAGATACAAGTGCCTGGATTCTGTTCCTAATCCTCAGCGTTCATGGAAAGATAAAAAATGTGCTTCTAGTGGTTATGTGCTTCTAATGGTTATGTGCAGTGCTTTTTTCTAGGGGGACGCAGGGGGACGCATAACCCTAAACATTTTGTGAATCTTTGTACTTTTGTCCATTTATTCTATTTATTTTTCCCGATTTGAACTATAAAATGGTGATTTTCTTGAGTCAAAATGAGAGTACACCTAAACATATTTTTTTTAGAAAAAAGCACTGGTTATGTGGTTATATATCAGAGCAAGGTGTGCTAAAACACACAATCCTACCCTGCCATGTCTCTGTGCCATGAGGCTTGGATATTCAAACCTTTAACGGCTGCTGAACATTTGTCCTTGCTGTTTGTAGAAGAAGCCTGGTGCAGTCAGTGACCACTGCCTTCTCCTAGATGCAACTATTTGCTCTACAGATCAGCCAAACTAGCAGATTGCAATATACAAACAACCAAATGCCAGCAGAATATCTATCTTTATTCAGGTTGCTGACTGCGAGGAGTCTTTGGGCTGACCAGGAAAATTGAATTAGATTTGAGCACCCCATGCTGAGACCGAAAAAGGGGGAATGCGTTCAGGCCATTACTTGCAGATACCAAGCTTTCAGAAAAGGACGAACAGGCAGACCACAACTTCTGCAAGGGACTTAAAAAGAATTGAGGGAGTTCTCAGATGGCAGAGTTTCCAGCTATACTGGGGTCCTCCAAATGACCTATTTATTGAGCATTCATTCTGATTTGTTTGCACAAAGCTCGACTCACACAGGTTAGATTCTGCCCAGTCTTTACTGGGCATTCATCCTGATTTGCTTGTGGGGTGTTGTTTACACATCTTCTTCTAATGGCTTTGTCACTTTCCTAACTGGAGGAAGTCTGTTTCTTCCTTTTCTTTTTTAAAAAAGTGGATTGGGTTCACCAGGCAGAAAGTGCACATACATCCACTTTATACTGTATAAAGCTAAATGTCCCAATGTCTGCTCAGATCACTCCCACAAAATTCCAGCAGCCTGGAAGTGCCCATAGTTGCAACCTGGGATGCAAAAGAGGCACCATCAGATATAAGAGGAAACACTGGACTTGCAGCTACCATTTCTGGGTTTCTGTGACAGTTCCTGCCCCACTAGGCTGCCAACCCACTCAAAGAGATGGGGCTAGCACTTCCTAAGTATGGCAACCAGCTTAATTGATATCTGGCCTCTAGCATAGTGGGAATTTAAGTGCACGCATTGCTGGGCAAATCCAAGCTGATGCGAGGAAACGCCCATTATTACTTTCATTTCATTATTATTATTTTAGTGCAGGCACTTGCACCCAATTGCTTTTGTCAAGCTGTCATGAATCCCACAGAGATGCCATGGAGTGGATGGACAAATCCTGTGGAGGAGATCAGAGAGATGGAGCTCTACAACCAGGGACAGGGAATCCAAGAGGGAGATGAAATATGGGCTTTGAGAAATGGCTAAGGTAGAAGGGGCCAGTAGGTTGTCCTGCCTCTGTGTTATTGGACACTTCTAGTCAGGCACCTACTGCTAGCTCCTCCTGTCAGCGAGGAACCTCTTGCTAGAAAGGTTCCTGAGAGTCAGCCAGATACTAAGCTGGCAGCGCCAGGACTAAGGGCACAGATATGCCAGCGTGAACAGACCTTAAAGGCCCATCCCATTTGCAGGAGTGCTTGTTTGCTTGCCCAGATCAGAGATGTCTGGCGCTTGCCATGCTGAGACGTGTACCCACCCCACTTTTCAAAAGGAAGAGGCTGGCTGTGTGTCCCTTTGCTGGACCAATGTTTCAGCTCACACTTAAGCATGCAATTCACCAGCTTTGCCTTCTCTATGTATTGCTCAGATTTACGCATTGAAAGTTTTTTGGCAGAAACAGAAATCTGAGTCTGCTTTCTTCATCTGTCAGGAAACAAGCAAATCATGGTGCTTTTGCAGGAAACCAGAGCTCTATGATTGCAGCATGCTAGACACCCACAAGCTAGAAGCTAAATGAGCTGATTCTGTTGGTGACTGATGCCCATCCCATCTTTCTGTGTGTATGTGTGTGAAAGTAGGGCAGCGGTAATCTTGCAGACCCAGCAATGGCACTTCCAAATGCCTGTGATCAAAAACTACCTCCCAGGTTGCAACAACACTGCTGGGGATCCTGCCATCTGGAAACTCCTTCCAATTCTTTTAATTCCTTCCCAGATGTTGCGATCTGCCAGATTATCTTTTCCCCTGAAAGCTTGATATCTCTGAGTAATGGCCTGAATACATTCCATATTTTCTCCATCCTCGGCAGGGGGTGCTCAAATCTCATTCAGTTTTTCCTAGTCAGCCCCAATACCTCTTGCACTCAGCAGTCTGACAGCAATCATATTCCAGCACATTCCAGCAATCATAACCTACTGAGATTTTTTTTTCTGGGGGTACTCAAGGGTACTCAGACGACACCTTTTTCCCCTAGAAGAAAAACACTGGGCACCCCTGTAAGGGGCGTCTTACCCATAGAGGCTAGCGGCGCAGGGTGCCAGGGCGCCAAGTTCTGGTGGGCGCCAGGGAAGAGGCAGAGGCTGGACGTGGTGCCTCTTGGCATAAGCTCACCACCCTCGCCCGTCTCCGCCATGCCACGCTGAAGCAGTGCCACACCCGGAGCCTCTGTCTGCCATGGCCGCTGCAGCACCAAGCATCCAGCTGAGGCGGGAGGCACCGTGTCCAGCCTCCGCCTCTTCCCCACTGGAGGAGCCACCCTCCAGCCACTGCCCACCTCCTCCAGCCCACTGGCAGTGTCATCCTCCCTAAAGAAGGTGGACAACTCTGGGAAATGGGGGGAGGGGGGCAGAGGGAGCTTTGCACCACGATGCCGGATATGCTTAAGATGGCCCTTACCCCCATTGTGTGTGCGCTACCAAATCATCAATCAATCAATCAATCAATCAATCAATCAGTCAATGTTTCCCTGTGGCTTTGCACTGCAGGGGAGCTTAGTAGTTGTAATCAAGCTGTTTTTTTAGGGATGTTTGTCCACAATTGCTACCATTGGTGGTTTTTTGTGTGTGCATATTGTACAACATAGAATCATAGAATCATCATAGAGTTGGAAGAGACCACAAGGACCATCGAGTCCAACCCCCTGCCGAGCAGGAAACACCATCAGAGCACTCCTGACATATGGTTGTCAAGCCTCTGCTTAAAGACCTCCAAAGAAGGAGACTCCACCACACTCCTTGGCAGCAAATTCCACTGTCGAACAGCTCTTACTGTCAGGAAGTTCTTCCTAATGTTTAGGTGGAATCTTCTTTCTTGTAGTTTGGATCCATTGCTCCATGTCCGCTTCTCTGGAGCAGCAGAAAACAACCTTTCTCCCTCCTCTATGTGACATCCTTTTATATATTTGAACATGGCTATCATATCACCCCTTAACCTCCTCTTCGCCAGGCTAAACATGCCCGGCTCCCTTAGCCATTCCTCATAAGGCATCATTTCCAGGCCTTTGACCATTTTGGTTGCCGTCCTCTGGACACGTTCCAGTTTGTCAGTGTCCTTCTTGAATTGTGGTGCCCAGAACTAGACACAGTACTCCAGGTGAGGTCTGACCAGAGCAGAATACAGTGGCACTATTACTTCCCTTGATCTCGATGCTATACTCCTATATCCTAACATATCACTGATGCAACAATATTGCAGAAGTGGTGGATTTATCCTGGATTGTCCACACATCATTCCAGTTTATCCATTCTCCTGTGATGCTTCCCTAGTGTTACCACCCTGAACTCAGCTACATTGGTAAAGAAAAAGCGCTTTATATGTGTTATAACACTGTGAAACCCGATGGTGCTGTGGAGTGCCGTCTTTCACCACCGTGATTTCCCCTCATGTAGTTTAGAACGCGTTTTCCTGAAACACTTTTTTGATGTATCTAGATCCAGCCACTGTTGCTATCCCAGTGTTACCATTGTCGTCTGGAGGGCCACTCTTGCACGGCAACATTTGTAGTATGAAAAGTTGCAGGGTTTCAGCAGGAAGCTACAGAATATCCACCGTCTGCAAACAAACCAGTAATCTACCCCAAAACCTTTGCAGATGCTAACAGTACTGACCTTGGCATCTCATATAACTGCCCTGATACCATCACGAGCAAAATTAATTTAGAGTGGCCCTAATGTATTATTATTTATATACAGTTGACACCCACAGTAGGTTTAAATAATTTTAAACCCTAATGAAACATGCAGTCAGTAGGGGGGAAGAAGGAGGTGCTGCACCCAATCCTGCTGGGTGCTGGTGAAGCAGACCCCTGAAGAGAGCAGGATTGAAGCCTCTGCTCATCACCTGATGAGCAGAGGCTTCAATCCTGCTATGTGCTGCTTCAGCAGGATGTTCCCTGTAGGGAAGCACTAGGAAAGCAGACTCTGCATGTGCAATGTTCAGGGAGGCAGGAGAGGATATACAGTGGTGCCCCGCAAGACGAATGCCTCGCAAGACAGAAAACTCGCTAGATGAAAGAGTTTTCCGTTTTGGAGGTGCTTCGCAAAACGAATCTCCTATGGGCTTGCTTCGCAAGACGAAAATGTCTTGCAAGTTCCTGCGGGTTTTCTTCCCTTTCCCCCCCTTTTTCTAAGCCGCTAAGCCGCTTATCAGCTGATCCGATAAGCTGATAAGCCGCTAAAAGCCGCTAAAAGCCGCTAAAAGCCGCTAATAGCGCTAATAGCGCTAATCCTCTAATCCGTCAATGGGCTTGCTTCGCAAGACGAAAAAACCGCTAGACGAAGAGAATCACGGAACGGATTCTTTTCGTCTTGTGAGGCACCACTGTATTGTTTATTGCCAGTGTGGTGTAGTGGTTAAGAGTGGTAGTCTCATAATCTGGGGAACCGGGTTCGCGTCTCCGCTCCTCCACATGCAGCTGCTGGGTGACCTTGGGCCAGTCACACTTCTCTGAAGTCTCTTAGCCCCACTCACCTCACAGAGTGTTTGTTGTGGGGGAGGAAGGGAAAGGAGAAGGTTAGCAGCTTTGAGACTCCTTAAAGGGAGTGAAAGGCAGGATATCAAATCCAAACTCTTCTTCTTCTTCTTAATATCCTTCCTAACTTGCACTAGCAAGTCCCTTTACTTAGCAGAGTGCATTCCCCTTTTAAACACACAGCGGGTAGCTGGTTGCAGGCTTGTTTAAGCCTCTCACTATCATACAAGTCAGTATTGAATTGTATGTTCCTGGTAAGTCCCCTTTGTATCCCTCTTAAAAGAATGAACACACAGCAATCTTATTTAAAGTCAATAAAAGAAGTTTACTCACAACATCATCAGTTCACAGTTGGATCCCTGAAGGCAGACTTAGTTACAAAGTATATACTGTACATGTGGAACTATCCTATATGGGAATAACCCGTGTCCTCTATTGGCTGAAAGCCAATAGAACATCTCTAGCTAAAAAGATGTTGCTTCTTATGACGGAGGAAGTCAAAGAGAGAGAGTGTGTTGCATGCCTTGTTCTTTTGTTACCTGCACATGTAAGGACAGACCCACCTCTAGTCACATGCAAAGGAAGTATGTCCCAGCCCAGGAAGAACCAGGAAGTTCTCACTGGCTGGACCAAACATTTCCTTGCATGTCCACTCTAGGAAATCAAGGAATGTTGTATTTGACTGCTTGCTACTTATGTATCACATCCCACACTGCAGAAGCCGCCTGCCTCCACTTCTTCCATTCTGTTGCCCCAAAGCTCTGCTTTTTGACAGCCTTGGAATGCTCCAGGTGGGATAATCTAACCTGAAGCAACCCAGGGCAATCTCAGCTCAATCCAACCCAAGGCCAAATTGTCCTGAATCTGGCCGATTTGGTTCAGGATGCAGGCTTTAGCCAGATGCAGAGCCCTAGTACAGGGGCTAGTTGTCCAGTTCAATACTAGATTGCCTAAGGCAAAATAGGCATGAAAGTGAGCAATCTGAAGGCAGGAAAGTTTGAGCAGGAGTGTGAAACAAACCTATGTTACATTACCTTTCTTGTTTGGGACTGTAGATTCGATAATGAGGAAATGCTTCAAAATGTGAGCATTGAAAGAGCCCGGATAGATGCCAAATACACCGGAGATGTTTATTTTTGCCAGACACATTGCACAGCTGAAACAATTAAGCTTGCAGAAATTGCTTGTCCATTAAGACTTGAAATCAATAGGAATAAGACCGGCATGCTTGAAATGCAGGCATCTTATTAGAAGGTGAGAAATTGAAGGAGGAAAACAATTTCACTTACTTGGGAAAGCTCCATGCTAGCTGCCAGAGGTATAACAAAAGGAGGCATTATTAGAATGCAGAAGAGGGAGCTGAAGTGTTTTACAAACTTAACAATATCTGGGAATTAAAGTTATTCAATCTAGATCAAAGTTGAGAATTCTCAACTCAAGTATAATTCCCACTCTTATAGATGAGAAAGTAGTGGACTGTCAAAGGAAACAGATGAGAGATTTGAAAACAAATCACATATATATACATATACAGTGATACCTCGGGTTACATACGCTTCAGGTTACATACGCTCCAGGTTACAGACTCCGCTAACCCAGAAATAGTACCTCAGGTTAAGAAATTTGCTTCAGGATGAGAACAGAAATCAGTCTCCAGCGGCGCGGCAGCAGCAGGAGGCCCCATTATCTAAAGTGGTGCTTCAGGTTAAGAACAGTTTCAGGTTAAGAACGGACCTCCGGAATGAATTAAATACTTAACCCGAAGTACCACTGTATGCAGTGCTTTTTTCAGGGGGGGGCACAGGGGTACGCATACCCCTAAATATTTTGTGAATCTAAGTTTGGCCTCATTGAGGGGCAGTATTTCAATATGAGTAGGAAAATGAGGGTACCCCTTAAAAAAAATTTAAGGGAAAAAAAGCACTGCATATATGGATAGTAAGTAGGACGACCTTCAAAAATGCTGGCAATTGTTTAAAGTCAAGGTTTTGTCCTTGATTGAGAAACTCTGAGGGAGAAGGCTGACATGTACTGAACTCTGCCATTGGCTAAAACACACATGTGTGTAGTGGTTAGAGCAGCCACTCTCAACTTTGGGTGCCCAGATGTTGTTGGACTACAACTCCCATCACCCCTGACTGCTGGTCCTTCTCACTAGGGATGATGGGAGTCCAACAACATCTGGGGACCCAAGGTGGAGAAAGGCTGGGCTAGAGTGTTGGTCTGTGACCAGGGAAACCAGGGTTCAAATCCCCAATCTTGCCATGAAACCTACTGTGTGGCTTTGGACCAGTCACACACCTCACAGGATTGTTGTGAGGATAAAAATGGATGTGTTTGTGTTCGTGGCGGGACAAGAGAACTACGTACTCTGCCTTGAGCTCCTTGTAGACGTAAAATGTCAAAACCAATGAACAAATAAATAAATAACCGTGAGGAGCCAAAAGACGCTCCTAATTACAGACGCCATCTAGGCCTCTGACGACAAAGATGTATCCAGATGTGTCCCCAAGCCAGAAAACTGCTCCTAATTTCCAGACATGCAAACTAGCTACCCACAGAGACTCTGTTTTCCCAGGGAAATGACTTGGGTCTGCTCTGAATGAGGGAGGGAGAGGGGGGGAGCTGATCAGAGTTAGGCGTAGACAAAGAAGTCAAGGCGGAATTCCCTGTTTCCCTTTTGTTCCTCCATGTTGATTGTGAGGCTCAGCCTGGAGATCATGTGTGACCATCAATCTAGACTCAGGAAGGTGTTCAGAGTCACTAAGGTGAGTTCTTCTGTGGAATGCTCTCCCCAGGAAGGTTTTCGCCTGGTGCCTAAAGGTGTATAATGAAGGCGCCAGGTGAAAACGTTCTTCTTCAACCAAGCTTTTGGCTGACAAACATCCAGTAATATATCCTTTAAAATGTGTTTGTGGGAGGAAGTGGCGGGATGGGGGGTTATTGTCTTGTTTTTATTCTTGTTTGTATTATGTATTTTGCATTTTTATCTTGTATTTTTATGCTGTAGCATACAAATTTTAATAATAATAATAATAATAATAATAATAATAATAATAATAATAATAATAATAATAATGGTTGTGTACTTACCATAGATTTAAAGCATGTGACTCCCCCCCAAAGAATCCTGGGAACTGGAGGGTGCTAGGAATTGTAGCTCTGTGAGGGGGTAAACTACAGTTCCGAGGATTCTTTGGGGCAAGTCGTGTGCTTTAAATCTATGGTCTGTATTTAGCCCGGGAGACCACCCTGGATTCTGAGGAACCAGAGGCAGGGATAGAACTGCCAAATATTTATTTCAAGTATATGTATATCAGTTTTCATCAAAGGAATAAGCACTAAGCTCCCCCCAATCAAAGCAGCATAAATAAAACAACACAGCATCTAAAACAATCGAAACAATAGATAAACCATCCTATAGCAGCATACAGTCCAGAAAACAAGAGCGATACTACACCATAAAATGTCCATCATTTTAAGAAAATGATTAGTATGGTACTACAGTTTACAAGTCCAGCATGATTGGGGCAAGGTGGATATTGGTTTAGGTCACTTGAAAATGTATTATCTGTATAAGCTCATATTGTCTGATTCTATAATAAGGGATGGAGAGACGTGGAGCAAGGTTTTGAAGCTGATACTGACAGTGAAGCGATCTAATGAGAGGGGATTTAAGCTCCTAGTGACAGGAGATGATGACTGTAGCAGAGGCATTTTTGGAATTGACAGGAGGGGTGACATGACATCAGGCGGTTGCAATAGAGGGGGGAGTGGAGATGATGAGGACACAGATGAAGGCTTTAGTTGAAAGCCTAGGTGCTGGAGATGCTGGAGATGAAAGGATGGAAAGACCTGGATATGTGTCGGCTGGAAGAATCGAGAGCTCTCGAAGAGAACCCCTGAGGTTGCATACCCAAATATCGGGTGACAATCTGTCCAACAGTGACAGAAAAACTGGAGACAGAAGTTTGGGGGAGGAAAAGGAGCACTCTTGCCTGTTCCATCTGAAACAGAAACAGGAGGTTAAGGCATTTGATAGAAGGTGAATAGTCAGGGACTGAAAAATAGAACTGCAAAAAAAATTTGAACTGAAGATTGATTATTATTATTTTTTTAAAAAAGATATTTATTGAGAATTTTTTTGAATATAATAAAAAATAAAAAATAAACATACAAAATAATAAGCAGTTAAAAACACACATTAATTTTCAATAACATAATTTCCATACCCTTATTTCCTCCGACCTCCTCATACTTCCCTTCTTTGTATTCCATTTCAGTTTGTTAGTTCAGCAAATCCTTACCATTAAACTTTTACCCATTTATAATCCTTTTTTCATATCTCCTAAAGCATTACAGCTGGAAACCGCTTAGTTTCTATCCAACATCTTTCTAACATTCATTAATTTTACAATATTTCTTTAAGTAGTCTTTAAATTTCTTCCAGTCTTCTTTCACCGACTCTTCTCCCTGGTCTCGGATTCTGCCAGTCATCTCAGCCAATTCCATGAAGTCAATCACCTTCATCTGCCATTCTTCCAGAGTGGGTAGATCTTGTGTCTTCCAATACTTAGCGATGAGTATTCTTGCTGCTGTGAAGATTGATTATTATTATTTTTGCTTTGATATCTAAAGGTGTGCTAAATGTACTGTTAGGATGGTCTTTTAGTGCCATATACAAAATGAACAGAGGAACATAGGAAGCTTGCCTTGTACTGAGTCAGACCCACTGGTCCAGCTAGTTGTTGGAATCTGAATTATACTTGGAGTCAATAGTGGATTTCATGCTCTTTATTCAGCTCATAGTGGTGAGGAGGAATGAAAGTTCCCCTCAAATATCTGCTTTATATACATTATTTACACAATGGGCTGCACATGATTGGCTAATTCTGGGATTCTCCTGTAGGCCAATCAGGTTGTGGATTCACTTCCACCTGGAGCTGGATTGGGTGGCTCCTGCAGACCAATCATACTGCTGCATTGTTCTAGGACCAATCAGACTGCTGCATTCTGAATCCTACTGTTCTAGGACCAATCAGACTGCTGCATTTTGGATCCTATTCAACTCAGTACATAACGGCATCCGTCTGTCTCGAGAGACAATGGAGTACTCCTCTTGGGGTGAAGTTAGCAACAGTGTTAGCAGCTCTGAAGTGACCACGCTAGGGCGCAAGCCTGGGCAATGTGTATGGAGGTCCTGCACTGCCAAGATGAGAAGACCCTCCTCTCAGCCTCACTGATGTGGTCCAAAAGAAAGCAGAGCAATGCTTTTGGCACCAGCTTAGCTGCAGGAGTTGCCAGAAGGAGGCATACAAGGCACCAACCTTAGGGATTCCATCCTGGATTTGTGTAGGGCTTACTGCTTAGCCTTTTCTTCTCTTGAAGATATCTTGCAAGTCAGCAGAGGTTTATGGTCAGAGTTTTTCTTCTCCCAGATGGGCTGCCTTCCCAGGTTGACAGGCCCCATCTGCCCCTAACTTCCCTCTACAGCAAGTGCAGAAACTGCCTTCTTACCGCTGGACCCACTTTTGATCTCATCCGCTCAATCTGTCAGAGCCTGTTTTCACATGCAGGGTCCACCCAGACCAGTGTTATCTATCTGGGGATGGCGCCATAGTCTAAACCAGGGGTCTGCAACCCACGGCTCCGGAGCCGCATGTGGCTCTTTTACACCTTTACCGCAGTTCCGGGGCAGATACTAGCGAGGGGAGGAGGCGCATTGCGTGCCCCGACACTCCCCATTATGGTGGGCGCTGTACTGGCTGTGACGTCGCATGGGGGCGGTGCGTGCGTTAGTCACGCACCGTCCCGACGTCACCTTCCCGCCCGCCTGCCCGCCCGCTACATTGTAAGGGGCATGTACGCTGGTCACTGCATTGAAAGGGGGCATGTACGCTGGTCACTGTTTTGAAGGGGAGTGAAGAACACACACACACAAAAAAGGTAACTTGTTAATTTAACGTTTATTTCTATGAGGAGGAGTAATTCTGAGGGGTCAAACAAAGAAATAAAAAAAAGTGACATAAAAGTTATTTTTATAATGAGGAGTTTTGCGGCTCCCATGTTTTTTTCTTCGGAAACGGGTTCAAGTGGCTCTTTTTGTCTTAAAGGTTGCAGACCCCTGGTCTAAACCATTGAGCCTCTTGGGCTTGCTGATCAGAAGATCGGTGGTTGAATCCCCGTGATGAGGTGAGCTCCCGTTGCTCTGTCCCTAGCTCCTGCCAACCTAGCAGTTCGAAAGCATGCCAGTGCAAGTAGATAAATAGGTATTGCTGCGGTGGGAAGGTAAACGGAATTTCCGTGTGCTCTGGTTTCCAACACGGTGTTCAATTGGACCAGAAGCAGTTTAGTCATCCTGGCCACATGACCCGGACAAACGCTGGCTCCCTTGCCCTGAAAAGCGAGATGAGTGCCACAACCCCATAATCACTTTTGATGGAAGTTAACAGTCCAGGGGTCCTTTACCTTTACCTTTACCTATCTATGTGGTCTGGCAGCTTTGCCATTGTACTGACACATGCTTTAGAGTCTCATAAGCCACTTTGTGAAAGCAGGGCACCCTCAAAGTAAAAATAAGCAAACAAACAACCCCCATTGCATATTAGTTAATTTTCGCTTGGTCTGATCTCTGTGCAAGCGAGTGGCCAATGGGCAGTGGGTGATGCCTGGCGCGAGTGAGACGTTTGACTGTGGAGAAACTTGAGACAGGCAAATAGCATTTTCAAAGATCTCTAATAGAGCTGGCAATTCAGTTATGCCATGAGTAGCAATGTGATTGCCTGTCTCTACCTCTCCGCGGGTGGTGCTGTGGGTAAAACCTCAGTGCCTAGGACTTGCCGATCGTATGGTCGGCGGTTCGAATCCCCGCGGTGGGGTGAGCTCCCGTCTTTGGGTCCTAGCTCCTGCCCACCTAGCAGTTCAAAAGCGCCCCTAAGTGCAAGTAGATAAATAGGTATTGCTTTATAGCGGGAAGGTAAATGGCGTTTCCGTGTGCTGCGCTGGTGCTGGCTCGCCAGAGCAGCTTTGTCATGCTGGCCACGTGACCCGGAAGTGTCTGCGGACAGCGCTGGCCCCCGGCCTCTTAAGTGAGATGGGCGCACAACCCTAGAGTCGGACATGACTGGCCCGTACGGGCAGGGGTACCTTACCTCTTTGAAGGGCAGTGCCTAGACCAGGAATAGGCAAACTTGGCCCTCCAGATGTTTTAGGACCACAACTCCCATCATCCCTAGCTAACAGGACCAGTGGTCAGGGATGATGGGAATTGTAGTCCCCAAACATCTGGAGGGCCAAGTTTGCCTATGCCTGGCCTAGACCCTGTGCAGCAGCTACTCATTTCTTGTTTGATAAACTGGTTGTTTGGAAAGGCCTTTCAGAAATTCAGCACTAAAACATTTGCCCCAAGGACTGAGTGCAACCAGCGAAGAAGATGCACCACTGCTGGGCGGCTGTGTCACAAAGAAATGACCAAGGATGGTGAAGATTAATTCACTGTACAACAGAGTGCCGGGTGCGTTTGAAGCAAATAGGTCGCCCTGTTTTATTCCTGATGCTGTTAACAAGCATGGAGAAGCTATATCCCCGGTGAGTCAGTTGTATGGTCTCCAGGAGGCATAGGCGCCGACTCCATGGGGCTTGAGGGGGCCCGAGCCCCCTCAAAAATTCGTTTGGGGGGGCTCAGCCCCCCAATAATCTCGGGCGGCGGTGGGCGCGTCCGCGGCTTTTATAGGGCGCCCGGCGCGCACCAGCTCGATAACGGGCACCGGCGCGGCGGGGGGGGGCGCCGGGCCGGGGGAGGGGGGCGGCCGGCCTGTCTCCTTGGCAACCCCATTGAGCAGCGCCGGCTCCCCCGGGAGGGCCATCCCCCCGCGCCGCCGATCGCCAACACCGCCGACGCTGTGGCTGCCCGAGCCCGAGCCGGAGCCCGAGCCCGAGCCGGAGCCCGAGCCCGAGCCCAAGCCCAAGCCAGCCAGTCAGGAAGGAAGGAAGGAAGGAAGGAGAAATGAGGAGGGAGACGAGGGAGGAAAATTGCGCGCAGGGTGAAGAAAGGAGAAGGGCGAACGAGACGAGCTTCCAACCCAAAAAAGGGCTGGAAGACTGGGAGGATGCAGGATCGGGAAAGAAAGCGACGCCTTCCCCGCCCGCGACGTCACCCGCTTGTCATTGGCAGCGCAGCGGGCGCCCAGAGGGGCTGGGCACCGGCGCAGGGCCGCTCCGCAGCCGCGGAGGACAGCTGCGCGGCTAGCAAGGTGTGCCGCGTAGAGCGCGGCCCTTGTGTGGCCCGGTGGCCAGGCAAGCTCGGGCGGGGACCCCCATGCGAATCTAAGACGGGAGAAGAGGGCAGAGCAAAGGGGGTCCCTTCCCCAACCTCCGGCTCTGAGACTTCCCTGAGCCCCAGAAAAGCGAAAGGATTTTCTCTTCTTCTTTTTTTATAAATATTTTATTAAGGTTTCAAATACAAAGTTAGAAACATACACTGAAGGAAAAAGTAAAAGAACAAGAAAAAGAAAAAAAGAAAAAGAAGAAAAGAAAACCAACCATTCAACACATTTTTTATATAACTAACTGGACTTCCTCGCATCTCCCTTACCCTGCATTCTTTATAATAAAGATATCAGCAAATTATTACCTTGTTTCGTACCTTATTTTGTACTTTTCAAATACTATACCTCTAAATTTAACATACTTTTCATCAGTTACTTATATCTTAAATTAAACATAGTATTACCTTAGATTTTGACCTTTTCTTACTTAAAATATAATTTCCTGTTTCCCAAATCTAATTGCTGAAGCTATAGTTTCCGAATCGTGTAAATTTTTAACATTCATACAACTTATATTGTTTTTGTAAATAGTCCTTAAATTTTTTCCAGTCCTCTTCCGTTGTTTCTTCTCCCAAATCTCGGATTCTGCCAGTCATTTCAGCCAGTTCCATGTAGTCCATCAATTGCGTCTGCCACTCTTCCAGTGTGGGCAAATCTTGTGTCTTCCAATATTTTGCGATAAGTATTCTTGCTGCTGTAGTTGCATACATAAAGAAAGTTCTATCCTTCTTTAACACTTTCTGGCCAACAATGCCCAAGAGGAAGGCCTCTGGTTTCTTGGGAAAGGTATACTTAAATACCTTTTTTAACTCATTATAGATCATTTCCCAGAAGGCCTTCACTTTTGGACAAGTCCACCAGAGGTGAAAGAATGTCCCTTCAGCCTCCTTACATTTCCAACATTTATTATCAGACAGGTGATATATTTTTGCAAGCTTGACTGGGGTCATGTACCACCTATAAATCATTTTCATAATATTTTCCTTCAAGGCATTACATGCCGTGAATTTCATTCCGGTGGTCCATAACCTTTCCCAGTCCTCAAACATGATGTTATACCCAATATCCTGAGCCCATTTTATCATGGCTGATTTGACTGTCTCATCCTGAGTGATTTTCTCTTCAACCTGCCCTCCATCCTCTTGCAGAAAACTCTTTGCCTGCCCTGCCCGTATCTCGTTTTTGCTTTTTAATTCCACACACGCACCCTTCGGACTTCGTGGCAATCGGGCACGCGGGTGCGTTTCCTAAGAGAGTGAGGACCCCCGCCTCCTCCTCACCTGCTCCCTCGCCAGCCAGCCAGCCGCGCGCCCTAGCCGGAGAGCCCTGGCCGTCCCCGTCGCGCAATCGGCTGGATCTCCCTTCAGCAGGCCGTGCTCACAACTCGGCCCAGGGACCCCCCAGCAGCGGATCTCCGGCCCAGCTGAAGAATCCGGCAACAAGCCCCCTCCTCCCCAATCGCTCCGCCGAAATACGCTCCAAAACCCCCCAGATAGGCCGCCGGCCGCCAAGTCTAGTGGCGCCCTGAGCGAGGGTCTCTCCCCAACACCGCCACCTCGAACTGCGTTCTCCCGGCTACCCGAGCGAACCAGCGGCAGGACCCCGGTATGGGCCCCCCCAATATTTTTTATAAGTTGGCGCCCCTGCCAGGAGGGAAACACCATTTGTAAAGTGTCAGGATGGAGAAATTTCCCTCTGCTGTTTTGTATGTGTATATGCAAAAAGACAGCCTGGCAAGATAACGCTCTGTTTTCCTCAGAACGCTCCCTCCAAACTTTCTCAGCGGTGCCCAGAAGACCTGAGCTGAATGATGCACTACATATACTTCTGTGGTAGACTCATTCTCTCTCTTCAGACCTGGCCTAGTTTCCCTCTTCTCTGTTTTGTAAGGAACCTATGGCGATGCAACTGCCATTGGGAACAAGCTTGTTTCCTCCTTCTCTGGAGGGTGGGACTTGAACCAGTGGCTTCAGGTTACAAGAAAGGAGATTCCGACTAAACATTCGGGAAAAGTTTCTGATGGTAAGAGCTGTTCGACAGTGGAACGGTCTCCCTCGGGAGGTTGTGGACTCTCCTTCCTTGGAGGTTTTTAAGCAGAGGTTGGATGGCCATCTGTCATGGATGCTGTAGCTCATATTCCCGCATTGCTGGGGGTTGGACTAGCTGACCCTTGGTGTCCCTCCCAACTCTACAATTCTATGTGATCTGCCAAGGGAAAGCCACCACAGCTAGGAAACGCACCAATCACAAGGTGTGAGCTTTGGCTAGCAAGAATTGGGACACTCTGTTGGGCTGCCCCTTGACCTGAGCTATGTTCTTGTTGTTGTTTAGTCATTTAGTTGTGTCCGACTCTTTGTGACCCCATGGACCAGAGCACGCCAGGCACTCCTGTCTTCCACTGTCTCCTGCAGTTTGGTCAAACTCATGCTGGTAGCTTTGAGAACACTGTCCAACCATCTCATCCTCTGTCGTCCCCTTCTCCTTGTGCCCTCCATCTTTCCCAACATCAGGGTCTTTTCCAGGGAGTCTTCTCTTCTCATGAGGTGGCCAAAGTATTGGAGCCTGAGCTTCACGATCTGTCCTTCCAGTGAGCACTCAGGGCTGATTTCCTTCAGAATGGATAGGTCTGATCATCTTGCAGTCCATGGGACTCTCCAGAGTCACCATAATTCAAAAGCATCAATTCTTTGGCGATCAGCCTTCTTCATGGTCCAGCTCTCACTTAGCTCTCAGCTATGTCCTTACTTGACTGTAACCACCACGTTCTTTTCTATTTTGCTTCCTTATTTCTTTATTTTTAAGAGAAGAAGGAAAAGACAGAGGCCACATTGACATGCATTTTAAGTTCTGTGGTACCACTTTAAACAATCATGGCTTTCCTCAAAGGATTATGGGAGCTGTCGTTTGTTAAGGGTGCTGAGAGTTGTGACAGGACCCCCCCCCCATTTCCCCTAGACAGCTACAATCTCAGAATTTCCTGTGAATAAGGATTGATTGTTAAACCAGTCTGGGTATCGTAGTTCTTTATTGAGTAATAAGTGCCGCTAAATCCATTGATTGTTTACTCCCTGGGAAGAGGATATACTGTAGGTTTGCAGCCTTAAAACCATAATCTGTAAAAGCCAGAAGAGCAGAGACACTATAGGTCTGCACTCATTTTAAAAAGTTTCAATAAAGTGAATTTAGTAGGTTTCAGCAGATTGGGGCAGGGAATGTGGAAGGGACGTGATGTGTCCATTGGTTTTTCTGAAGCCTGTCATTGTTATAGCTCTGAATTTTGAGCTTTCAAATATCACAGGAGTCAAGTGTTCCAGAGCTCAGTAAATGTCTCTGAATGGTATTGGCATAGTGGGCTGAGTTGGATAATAGCATATAGATTACAGACTTGCTTTTTGAGGCCAAGGAGAGACTCTCGATCAATGAGTGAGTTTTGCTAAGGGGCTCAGTGCCTCTCCGTTCTGTTTCTGTGCACTTCTTGGGAATCACGTCATCTAATCCTCACTTGAAATACTCAGTAGTTAAATGCCTAATTACTGTAAAATATTTTGCAAACAACTTAAAGGATGGAAAGCAAATAAACAGCATCTTTTAAACAGTAGCTTTAATCACATCCTACAGCTGGAGATCTCTGAGCAAAGATTAAGATAATTAACGAATGTCAACATGTCAGTCACATAAAAAGCACCTTATTCATTTTTATTTTTATTTTAATTATGCAAGCACTCCTCTTTCTTCAGGACGTGGGAGCACAGCGGAATCCTGTTTCTGTGAAGGTCACCCTTTGATTGCTGGAAGATTTCCCCATAGTGCAGGAGTTCAAACCTATTTTGATGCCTCCAGTAGGAGTTCCTCTCCCCACTTCAGCCACTGTTGTCAATGAATGAAATGCTGTATTCCCATCTCTGCGGAGCACTTTAAAAATAACCTTTGAATAACCTCCAGTAATTGGATTATAGTTGAATTTTGTGTGAATGCATATAAATACTAGTTAGAATCATTTCCAGTCGATGCCGTATTGGATTTTTGGCAAGTTTCCATTTTCCCCCAAGAAAGTTGCCTTTATGCAACATGCATTTAATTTCTTTTAAGCTACTGTTGATTTTAACCATCTGTTGAATATTTTTAATTACCTGTTTTTAACAGTTTTTTATTGACAATTTTAAGGCTTCATATTTTCCTAAAACACTTCGTGGTTTGTTTCTTTGTTTTTACAATCAAGTGATATATACTATACACACACACACACACACACAAATACACATTGTAGAAATTGTAGAACCCACCTTAATGCTGAAACCTCAAGGCAGCTATCAACGCCATATATTTAAAACAAAATAGGCAGTTTAAGAACAATTAAAAGCAGATAACAAGTGAAAGCATCCGCAATTAATTTGCACTGTTTTGTTTGTTTGCTTGAGGGGACTTTGGGAGAAACCCTAACCTCCTGATATTTACTGATAGAAAGGGTTTAGGAGATAGTGGAGGTGTCCATCCGCTGGCCTTCAACCCCTGCCAGGTATGGTGGTGCCTTCATTGGCAAAGATGCCCCCTCTGCAGCCATGGAAAACTCAGTGGATGGGATGGTACCACCAGAAATGTTCTTACTAGCTGTAGCAAGTAAAGATGGGGGAGAAATTAGAATCAGTTCACATTACAAGGTGGACCTACCAAATCTGTACCATCCAAAGCAATATGGGAACTGAAACACTGTCATCTTTCTAAATCCACACTAAATTTTCCAGTGAAGTTCTTCAGCCCAGTAATGTGTAAAAAAATGCATATGCTTGGACAAAGTGGATATAACAAGGCATATATACATGGAAATAGCATAAAATGCATTGTATTTGGGGAAATTGCTATGAAGCCCCAACAACCGAGCCTTCGAAGAGCAGCAGCACCTGACATAACTTCCAATTGCTTTGAAGTCCCAACAACCGGGCCTTCAAAGCACAACCACGCTAATCTGACAAAGCCGTCCCCTCAGATATGGGGAGATTATGGCCAGGAAGTGTTCTCCACCTCTGCAGCTGATATTTGTTTGCTCCATTAGTCCAGCAGTGCTGTTAAGAAAACTCCGTCCAGTGGATCAGGAGTTCTTGAGGCCGAGATTCCCCTAGTCAGGACTTCTAGGAATCCAGGCTCATGATTCCTGTCAAGACCAAGTCGGCCTAGTTGGTAGCCACCACTGCATCCTGTAGGAGTGAATTGCGTAGTTCAGCCATGTGCTGTGTACTAAAATATTTTATTTTGCCTATCGTGACTCTTCTAACAACCAACTCTATTGGATGGGCTTGAGTTCTGGTACATGTTAAGACCATAGCTAGAGCCCAAGTGAGCGTTCATTCTTAAGCATCATGGAGCTGGCCTTCCTTTGGACAATGATAAAATGTGGATTGTTTTAAGCTGCCTTAAACATTTAGGATTCAGTGGGTAATAACAATAACAATAACAATAACAATAACAACAGCAACAATTTATTTACTTATACCCTGCCCATCTGGCTGGGTTTCCCCAGCCACTCTGGACAGCTCCCAACAGAATATTAAAAACACAAGAAAACACCAAACAATTAAAAATTCCCTAAACAGGGCTGCCTTCAGATGTCTTCTAAAAGTCAGATAGATGTTTGTTTCATTGACATCTGATGGGAGGGCGTTCCACAGGGCGGGCGCCACTACCGAGAAGGCCCTCTGCCTGGTTCCCTGTAGCTTTGCTTCTCACAATGAGGGAACCACCAGAAGGCCCTCAGAGCTGGACCTCAGCATCCGGGCTGAACAATGGGGGTGGAGATGCTCCTTCAGGTATACTGGGCAGAGACATCTGCAGACCAGATGTCACCCCAGTGTATTGCAGTCTCTCTGTCTGATTGGCATGTTGGGCATGAAGAATAATCCCTCTGTTAGATTTCCTCCTTGTATTCTAATAAAAGTTTTAAATAAAGAGAAGGTTGCCTCCCATTGGTGCCTCTATTGCTTTGCTTTCTTCTAATGAAATATTTACTGTGCCGTAATTGCAGTCCATCCCTCAGGCAGAGGGAAACTCTCAGACACTCTGCAAATATTCTACTCTGCCTCAGCAGGGCATTTGGAAGGGGAGAGGAAAGAAATGGTTCTCAGTAGATAACAATTGTTTGATAATGGCCTCTTTTGAGATGAGCTCTAGGGCTTTCTTCACTAACTGGATTAATTATCTTTGGAAGGGAGGCCTTAAATTACAGTTCGCCACATCACAGCTTGCTAATCGCTTCTGTATTAGGAAGGATCTTCCCACACAAACCTATCAGAGGACAGGCGTTTGAAGTGAGCCGCATGGGTCAAGTCGCCAAATTGCTTCTAAACTTTGGAGCAGTTGCTCAAATCACATTCCGAAGAACACTCAGGGCACCATTTCTCCAATCACTGGAGAAAAAGGAAGGAAGAAAAGGGAAAGGCATTTTGTACCCAAATCCCAGCTGCTGTAACTGAGGCTGAGTTTTTCTGATCAAGTTTTAAAAGGAAATGTCATCACAAGCTCACAGGAATGTTCCTTTAATTATAAGAACATGTCTAAACTGCTGAATCTACTTCTTTCTATCTATATTAGTAGCATCATTCAAACATCATAAAGTTGTAAAAGAATACATTACAGAACAAATGACCAATGCTGAATCAAATTAATTCCCTTAAAAAAACAAAACACTTGTTGCAACTTCTCTCATCTTCTCTCTTTTTAGGTTTTCCCTTCTCTTGTCTTTTTTTTTTTTGCCTTTATTCTTTTTTTAATACTAAGTAGCTGTTTCATATCAGTATCTTATAAAAAGATACTTTGTAATGGGTATGCATTTTTTTATATCTCTGAATAAGTATCAATAATTTATTTTTTTACAAAAAACCAACCAACCACATGTTTTATATTTTTCTATCAATTGGAAGCCGCCCAGAGTAGCTGGGGCAACCCTGTCAGATGGGCGGGGAATAGTAATAATAATAATAATAATAATAATAATAATAATAATAATAATAATAGAATAGGATGTCCCTATTTTCATAGGAGAAATGTTGGAGGGTATGCATATGGTGCATTCCCATTCCATGAAATGGAGGGTGAAAACAGATTACTAAAGCCATGAGCTCTCTGGGGATAAGCAGGAAGGTGATCGACTGCAAGTGCAGTTTCGTATGCAGGGATGAGACTGAGAGAAGCTACACTTGTTGAATTTCTCTCTCCTACACACTGCTGCTGGCTCAGGTACTGCTACCAAGCTCTGATCTTGCTTCAGCACAGCCTTAAGTAGAAGCAGCAGGCCAGGCGCTGCTATAAGAGAGAAGAGCTTTGGTGTTGCTGAAGCAACAAGCAGCCTTCTAATCTTTACGTTTGATTGAAATTTTTCAGCAAAGGGATAAAATTTAAAAAGAGTGAGGAAAAGTGATCACAAAACCAAAAAGAAAGAGAAATAAGCGTTTGAAACTGTAGTACAGTGGTATCTCGAGTTACAAACGCCTCAGGTTACAAATGCTTTAGCTTACAAACTCCTCTAACCTGGAAGAGTTACCTCGAGTTGAGAACTTTGCCCCAGGACGAGAATGGAAATCGGGTGCCGGTGGCGCAGTGGCAGCAAGAGGCCCCATTAGCGAAAGCACGCCTCTAGCTAAGAACAGTTTCGGGTTAAGAACGGACCTCCGGAACGAATTAAGTTTGTAACTAGAGATACCACTGTACAATACAATATGCAGGGCTGTCAGGTGGAAGATGGAGCAAGCTTGTTTCCTCCTGCTCTGGAGGTTAGGACACAAACTATGGCTTCAAGTTACAAGAAAGGAGATTGCGACTCAACATCAGGAAGAACTTTTTGACAGTAAGAGCTGTTCAACAGTGGAACAGTCTCCCTTGGGAGGTTGTGGGCTCTCCTTCCTTGGAGGTTTCTAAGCAGAGGTTGGATGGCCATCTGTCATCAGCGGCAGAGCAAGCCGATCGGGCACCTGGGGTGGCGCACATCCAGGGGTGGGGCCAGCCACCCACGAGGCGGGGCCAGCCGGGGCGGGATGCTCTGTGGGGCCTCTGGAGTCTGCCTGCCTGCCCTCTCAGCTGCCCTGCAGCTGAGGGGGAGGCGGCAGGTGGACCGTTTGGGGCAGCGCGGAGCCTGTGCATTCCCAAGCCACCATGTCACTCCCAGGAGAGACGTGTGGTTTGAGCGTGCTGCAGGCCCCGCAGTGAGTTCCGCCTGGCATTTTGTCACCCCCCCCTCAGTGGTGACACCTGGGGCAACATGCCTCTACCGCACCCCTTTCCTCTGCCCCTGCCTGTCATGGATGCTTTAGCTGAGATTGTTACATCGCAGGGAGTAGGCCGAGATGGTCCTCAGGGTGGTGTAGTGGTTAAGAGCGGTAGTCTCGTAATCTGGTGAACTGGGTTCGAGTCTCCGCTCCTCCACATGCAGCTGCTGCATGACCTTTGGGCTAGTCTCAGCTTCACTCACCTCACAGAGTGTTTGTTGTGGGGGAGAAAGGGAAAGGAGAATGTTAGCTGCTTTGAGACTCCTTAAAGGGACCCCTGACCATTAGGTCCAGTCACGAATGACTCTGGGGTTGCGTCGCTCATCTCGCTCTATAGGCTGTGGGAGCCAGCGTTTGTCCGCACACAGCTTCCGGATCATGTGGCCAGCATGACTAAGCCACTTCTGGCGAACCAGAGCAATGCACGGAAATGCCATTTACCTTCCCGCCAGAGCGGTACCTATTTATCTACTTGCACTTTGACGTGCTTTGGAACTGCTAGGTTGGCAGGAGCAGGGACCGAGCAATGGGAGCTCACCCCGTCACGGGGATTTGAACCACCGACCTTCTGACCGGCAAGTCCTAGGCTCTGTGGTTTAACCCACAGCACCACCCACGTCCCTTGAGACTCCTTAGGGTAGTGATAAAGTGGGATATCAAATCCAAACTACCCTCCTCCTCCTCCTCCTCCTCCTCCTCCTCCTCCTCCTCCTCCTTCTCTATGATTCTGTGATACCCCCTCTGACTCAGGAGCCCCCATCTCATCTTCTGGAGAAAGGGAATCCTGTTCCAGACCATGACACCGGGTTATGGTCCAAGAGCTTCATGAATCCATTTACACAGTACGCACCCAGTTACCACACACTGAAAGGGCTGTGCCGCATCCTGATCAGGGAAATATCAACAGACAAGTTTGTTTGAACCGTCCCTGGAAAAGTCAGCCAGTGACCCGACACGTGCTCTACACCTGCAGACAGGTGGATGATGAATGGATACAGCCCGAGCGGGCTAATAACCTCCCAAGCAGGTGCAGGCGGGCTAGTTTTAAATCACCTTGAGAAAAGCGGTGCCGCGCAGCCAGGCAGCGAAAGCACCTCCTTGGAGGGTAAGCCTCGCCTTGCTCAAGATGACAAGTAGCCTGGGGGAGAGCGGAGGCTATTGTTTACCTTACTCTCTGGAGGCAGTGGGGGGAAAGGGAAGTTTTCAACACATTTGCACTCTGGGGAAATAGGTGCAAAAGAAGATTTATTAGTTATGAAGCACAAGGCACGCTGCAGGGAAAAGATAAAAAAGAAGAGGTGGGGAAAATACACAGGGGAAGGCAAAAGGCCTGCGTTCAAAGCGCTCCCATTGTCTGGGCTTGCAGAGCTGCGGTGTAGATTCTGGGATTAGTGGTTTAGGGAAGGGACGTGAGAGTCTTCATGCCCGCACTAAGGCCAGTTTTAATTTCATTTCAGTGTCCTGCCCCACCAAGTACTTCTGGTATTTCCATATGCATCCTCCTCCCATAACGGGAAGCTAAAATGAAGCCTGTCCTTAGCTTCTACTTCTCTAGGAAAAATGAGAAACCAAAGATGGCATAATCACCCGTTGTTGCTCTTTGCACATTAAAGTTTTCTGATGTATGCTAAATATTTTTTAGAGGACAATGCAGGAATCTCAACTAAAGCATCCATAACAGGTGGCCATCCAACCTCTGCTTGGAAACATTCAAGGATGGAGAGTTCACCACCTTTTGAGGGAGTCTGTTCCACAGCTCTCACCCCCAGAAACTTCTTCCTGATGTTTAGTTGCAATCTCCTTTCTTGTAAAGTGAATCCATTGGTTCAGGTCCAGAGCAGGAGAAGACAACCTTGCTCCAAATGGTCCTTTGTACATAAAGGAGAAGAGTTTTACGCCAGAATTATGAAGCCTAGAAGATGATGGTGGTGACAGCAGGATGTATTGAAGTAAAGACTCATCTCAGCACATTGTGAAAAGGGAAAGCTATGAACAAGATTCTAAACAACGGAGAAGACAAGCAGAAGGCAGAGTCCCTCTAACAAGGCCAACGGCTTAACAGATGCAGAGCAGCCAAAGAGTTATGGCAAGCAGCTTGCACCCACAAGCTGTCAGTGTGTTGAGCAGACATGCTTCAGCATGTGAACCAATGAAGAATTTGTCATGGCTCAAGTCTTGCTGCACACACAGAGCTCTGCTGGACTTTGCAAAGTTAGAGAAACATTAGGGTGGCAAGAATGGTGAATTGGGAGTACTCTGCACAAGCAAATTAGCACAGAGGGTTGAGTGGATCCTTGCAGAGTTAGGCATGGAGGCCATTGCTTCTTCGAAGCTTAATCACACGCCTACCTCTCATTTTAGCCTACATAAAATCTATAGACTGTCAGCTCACATTTAGAAGGTTTGTAGTGGCGTGATAAATATGGGTTGAGTTGCATGTGGAGCAGGAATGTGAGGCACACCAGGTTCCAAACTAACCCTAAGGCCAGGAATCACCACTCCAACTTGAACCTGTACATTTCTCCATAGCATCCAATTCTCATGCTGTGGATTTAAGGTAGAGAGTAATTCTTGGCAGATATACCTGGATTCCCATGAAAATAAAATATGCACGTTCCATATGCAAAATTTGTCTTGTAAAAAGTTCAGCGTGCTAACTCAAAGTCAGGCCATTTTTTTTCTGGTGAGTGTTAAAGTCCCTCAGGTGGAATATTGGGGGGGGGCACATTCCAGTAGTTGGGAGAAGAGCCAAATGGGGGTGAGGCCATCCTCTTCTCTCCCCTCGCACTCTTATCAGGCCATTTCAGCACCAAACAACGAAAGCCACTTTAAACAGTCATGGTTTCCTCCAAAGAATTATGGGAATTAGTTTGTTAAAAGGCTCTGAAAGTTGCTAGGACACCCCAATTCACACCGCAGAGCTACCATTCCCAGAGTTCCCTGAGAAAAGGGATTGATTGTTAACCCACTCTGGTAGTGGTAGTTGTGTGAGGGTACCAGGGGTCTCTTCAAACCACCTTTAAAAATTCAGTTCCCAGGATTCTTTGGGGGAAGTTATGGGTGTTTAAAGTGGTATAACAGTGCTTTGCATGTTGTTTTTGTCCATGGGGTTGTTTTTGTCCATGGAGCACAAGGAGGAGGGACAACAGAGGACGAGATGGTTGGACAGTGTTCTCGAAGCGACTAAACATCAACAAGAATGCTTTAAATGTATGACATGGAGGTGGCCTCTCTCTTCCTCCACCTCTTTCTCTCACTTTTGTCAGAGATCTGAGCAGATTGCTCACAGAGGACTTTTGAATTTTGGCCCAGGGTTGCCTGGAATCCATGTCCTACCACATTGTTGGAATGACTGCAGTTGAAAGGAGAAACCTTTCTCCAGCTGTTTACTCAGATTTTGCATATCAGTGCATCAAAACCCGAGGGATATAAGAAGAGTTCTCCTGGTTGCGTGGCGAGTTCCTGCTCCCCACCAGGATAAATAAAGACACGAGATACCATAGTTTAAGGTTTAATGGGCGAATTAGGCCACAACTTTATTGAATTCAGGAATGAGAGACATTGGCTTAGGCATTGGTCCTAACGACTATCCGGCTCCAGCCCATTTGCTGGAGACACGGAGAAAGGTTAACACTATATCGGGGGAGTCTCCTGCCGAGGCACGTCGACTAGGAGCTCCCCCGGGTCACCACTCGGGGGCGTGCCTTTGGCCCACACCTCCATAGGCTTCGGACAGGGCCACGCCCCCCGGAGTCCTTTAACGGACCACCCTTCGCTCACTGGGGGGAGGTGATGGCGTTCCTCCCCCCCATCCTCTTAACCCCTTCTTACCAATGCCTACCGCCAATGCCGAAGAGTTGTGACGAGTTGCTACGAGGTAGGCGAAAAACCAAATGGCTGTAAATTGCCAATTGGGAAAAATTCCTACCATGCCCCATGTGGCGACAGACCGAAGTCCATAGCAAAGTAGGAACCTACCTAAAGCCTACCTAAAGGGAGGGAGGGTGGGAAAACGTGGGGGCTAGCCGGTGAAAAGAGGGTGAGCCCCCTCTGCACCGGCCCTAAATAGGGCAGACACGGCCGGCCCGCAACCCCACCGGAAGTGGCTATAAGACCAAGGGCTTCCCTGATGTCCACCTGCAAGGCATGAAGGCAATAGCCCTCCCCATCTATGGCCTTTCAGGAGGTGGAATTCATTCTAGAGTTTCCTGTACTGGTTGTGGGTATTTACTGCTGATAAACAGCCTACCCCCACCCCACCTCCAGCTGCCAATGGCTTTATCTAATCCTCTCTAATCCAGTGGCTCTCACCACATCCTGTGATGGCAAACTGGTTATCTGTTGTGAGTGAAGAAGCACTTTCAGCAGTCCATTCTGAATCTACTGCCCATGACTTAGAAGAATTGCCGAAAACACACACGTGCCAATTTATATGTACAGGTACAGATTTAGGTACAGATTCTGGTCCATGGGTTCATGAAGAGTCGGACACGACTAAATGACTAAACAACAACAACAACAGATTTAGGAATAACTGCTAGAATTTAAACAGATACAGTGGAACCTCGGTTGTCGAACGGTTTGGAAGTCGAACGTTTCGGCTTTCAAATGCCGACAACCTGGAAATGAACACTTCCATTTTCGAACATGCCTTGGACGGCTTCCAAAGAGTGTTTCTCCATTTTTTCCCAATGGATTTTGCCGACCGGCAGTTGTGGCTCAGTTGTCCAATGTTTCGGAAGATGAATGGTCTTCCAGAATGGTTCAACAACCAAGGTTCCACCGTACACATCTCACCATTCTGAGAAGAGTGTAAAATGGTAGACATGACCCCCCCCCCCTTATTCTGCTCCCTGCTTTCTACCCATGCATATTCAGGGATATGGCATTGAAATAGGTAGGCTCATAGGAAGCTGTCTTTTACTGAGTAAAGCCATTGCTCCATTTAGCTCAGCACAGGCAGCAGCTCTCCAGGGTTTCTGGCAGGGTTCTCATACCTGGAGATGCCAGGAATTGAACTTGAGACCTTCTGCTTGTGAAGCAGATGCTCTGCATGGGACATTTTAGCTAGGGACATGCAGGTGAGAGACGGGGTGATCTGAAGACAGAGATTTACATACAAACTATTAGAAACAGATGCATCTTCTGGAGCATGTGGGTATTTTGGGTACCACTTTTAAAATTTCTGTCTTAGGCATTAATCTCTCTCTTGTTTAAAGCTGTCAAAACAGATTGGTTTATTTGCATTGTTTAAACAAATTTGGATTGATCTTTTTGTACGGACTGTTTATTGATGGTGTTTCTAATTGTTTCATATTCATATGCATAGACAATATGAACAATTATACATTGGTACCTCGGGTTAAGAACTTAATTCGTTCTGGAGGTCCGTTCTTAACCTAAAACTGTTCTTAACCTGAGGTACCACTTTAGCTAATGGGGCCTCCCCCTGCTACCACGCCGCCACCGTGCGATTTCTGTTCTCATCCTGAAGCAAAGTTCTTAACCTGAGGTACTACTTCCAGGTTAGTGGAGTCTGTAACCTGAAATGTCTGTAACCTGAAGCGTCTGTAACCTGAGGTACCACTGTACATCATTGTTCTCTTGATACGTTGTGAGTCGCTTCGGGCACGTCATTTAGGGAAAAGTCGTATACAAATACACAGATGTGCAGGTAATAATTAAGAAAGGAGGGCCCTTTGAAACTGGGGGCCATGGAAGAATCCCTTGGGGGCCAGATTGGGCCTCTGGGCTGTTAGTGGCCTGTGTCTGCCTGAAGGGATGTATGGTGGAAAGATTTGCCCTTTCCTTTTTGATATCCTGTTACTTTTGCTTTCAGTCACACATGAGTAGTATATGCAGAATTAAATGTCCACAAAGCAATACTGAAAAAATAAACAACAACCAGTGTCACTATCAGGGCTTGGAGGAAAAGGGGAAATAACTGGTACCCCTGGCCAGGTGACAAAGGCTATAAATAATTACCTGATTTGAAAAGTGGTGGCTAGGCTCTGTTTTATAGTTACTCCCATCTCAGTAAATCTTGCAGTAAGCCCAGAGCTGAGTGATCGAAGAGCAGCCAGCTTGTTTATCGATCGCTTCTTTATTTTGATTCCCAAGCAGTGGAATCCCTGTACAAGGGCTTCTCTCTTTTCATTTCCTCCTCCTCCTCCTCCTCCTCCTCCTCCTCTTCAACTCCCTGCTCCTCCAGGTATGACTGAGAATGTATTCTGTTGCTAGTCAGTGTAGACAATTCTGAACTGGTTGGACCACTGGTCTGACTTGGGCTAATTTGCTCAACCCATTCCATAGCTTTGATCAACTTGGAAAGTTCCCGAGAGGATCTCAATAGTGGCTTAGTGCCATCTTCTCCTTTGCCTCAGTCTGCAAAATGTCTTGGGCTAGCCAAATTAATGCAGTTAGATGATGTGAAGATGGCTTTGATAGAGGGATAACCTTAATTCCTCTCCAGTCCTTTCCAACATTTCCTCTCAACCACCTTCTACAGTGAGCAAGACTCCACATGTGTACACAGGGGAGTGTGCAGATTTGTCAAAAGTTTCATTGCTTGTTTTGGGTGCCCAGCGAATTTTGGACAATGTGCAGCCTAGCAACACTACATGGTTGGGAGATATATATATATATATATATATATATATATATATATATATATATATATATATTATGAATCCATTCATAACATTGGCATTTCAGCCTGTCTTTAGCTGTACATCATGTCAGGATTGGATTTTGTGCCTTGGGGGGCAGGGCCAGCCACAGGTCAAAACAAAACAAATCCAAAACTTTGGCTCTTCAGCAATTGAGAAGGCAGAGAGTATGTTTGCCTGAGGGCTCTGGTCTCCCACCTCTTCCCCTCATCATTCCATGTATAGAATTCAACAGGAGTGGCTAGTTTGATGTGGTGGACATCATTCAGGTGGGCACCATTGCCATTATAAGAGAACAAAGGAGGCATTCACGGTGAATTCCAGCACCTCTTTTCCTAGAAAAATAGCACGGATTAAAGGTTTGGGTGGCACTAATTCAAAAGCCTTGTGTTTTGCATGGAGTTGGGCTGAAAAACAGATGCAACCTGCAATGCTGTCCCTGTAAATAGCAGTGTGCAGCATTAGAATGGTTTGAGAATGTAGTTTTCATGACCATATAATCAGATTTTGTAGCAGCCGTGAAACAACAACAACTATTATTATTATCATTACTATTTCGGAGGAGAAAGAAGGGGCTTCCTATGCCAACTGTGGGTGCAAAATCTAAAAAACAAACAATTAAGGGCTAGTGGCTGAATAGTTAAGTACAGATTTTGTGGCCTACATATAGGAACCTACAGTATGTCTGGAAGAAGAAAAATCCACTTTAGCACACAGAGTACAGTTGGCTGTCCCACCTGTGCAAGAGTGTTTGTTACAGTGCATTTGCCAATGATTTGTCCAATGTTCCACACTGTTTCATGAGAGGCCTTGATTTGATTTCTTGCCCTCAGGCTTGTGCTTACGTTGTGTGTTTGTTTTCAACTCTACTCTCCCTGCCACACAAACACACACACACCACCACCAACAGCAACAATGGAGAACAGTGGCTAGCTACACAGGGCACCCACAGGATATAGGGATGGCAGCTCTTTTATGTGACACAGGAAAGAGGTTTGTATCCCGGAATGGGGGTGGGGGCTTTTTAAACTGATCTCTGCAACTTAAATGTACACATGTGATTGCAAGCAGAGAAACAAGCAGAAGAAATAAACGTATTGTTCCATACGCAGATCTAGAGTGAGACTCTGCTGCTCAACACATACTTAAGGAAGGGAATAATAACAGCACAGGCTATGCAAATGTGCAAAGATAATTCCTAGCGCTACTTCCTACAATGAAACGCAGTGCCTGGGGAGGGAATCTGCAAGGAGGTGTATGTGTGTGTGTTAATCATTCCTCTGCCCGCTGTTTCAGTGCTTCAAATCCCCACCCTTCAGTGGCTTATTATCCCTATCCATGTTACAAATTTCTCCTTCCCCTCCAAAAAACATGCCCAGTTATTTTCAGCTCCAAATGGCAGGTAAGGGAGAACAGTGGTTCACTTAAAGTCAGGTGTGCAGCACAATCTTTTGCATTTTTACTCAGTAGGGAGCCCCGCTGAATTCTCTGCAAATGTTTGACAGCCTAGGAGAGTTTGTAGCAGTGGTGAGATCTGAAACTGCCTTTCTGTCTCAGAATCAAAACAGGGTTGTTGTTGTTTTTTAAGGCACATATTTGCATAAATTTTGCAGATGCCGACTTTTAGGGACAGATGCAAATTTAGAAGTAATTGCTATAATTTAAACAGAAATGCAATAAAGATCACCATAGTGGAGAGACTGTTAAAAGGAGACCTATGTACCTGGGCTCATTCTGCTGTCCAGTCTGTTGATGGATAACTTCAACGTTCTCCTTTCTAATGAAACTGGATTTGAACTGGACAGCCCTTCAAAGAGAGGAATGAACGTATGGGAAAATGATATCTGGGATACAGCAATGTCTGGGCATCTCACTAGACACAGGTGGGTAATTAAGGGCATAATGAAAAGAGGCGCCTTCCAAGAAATGTGGACCCCTTTCTTTAACCATGTTAATGACTAAAATCAAAACTCAGGACTCAGCTACACAGGTCAATTCTAACATTAAACGTGTGCTGTAAAAATGTGACACCAGATGGTGCTATAGAGCAGCAATCAGAAGTCAATGGTAAATTGCACTGGGAGCTATCAATACATTTTATAGCATTTTTCATATCTGTGTAGATCCAGCCCTTGTTATACCCATCACTCAATATTTTCAATGGACAGGTTACGTCAAGTAGTATGTTTGAACATTGAATGTGTAAGCTTATGTCTATAACAGATGGCTAGAACAAACACCATTAGCTGCGCTGCTGGATGAGTGTTTAATAGCTTTTGCATTTGTTTAAAAACCAACAAAAATTGGGATGTTGGATTGAAAATAAACGGTCTTGGTAAAAAGATTAACAAGAATATGTAAATATGGATTGATAATGGTGGAAAATATATATTTATAATAGGTTAAGATGCTGAGTAAGGACAAATGATAGAGGGTAAGGACTTGCTGAATTAAATATCTGAACTGGAATACAAAAAGGGAGGTGTGAGGAAGTCAGGAAACTAGTAAATGAAGCACAAGATATGAAATTATTGATTTTCTTTTTTCTTTTTTTCTTTTCTTTTTTTCTTCGTGTTAACTGTTTTCTATTCTGTATTTTTCATGTGTTTTGCATTTGTATTTTTGTAATTCTTTTTTATTCTAATAGGATTAATCTTTGTCTTTATTTTTTAAGTTTAAACTTTGAAACTTATTAATGTTTGTAAAACTTCAATAAATATTATCTTAAAAAAACAACCAACAAAAATTGTTTAAAAGGAGAGAAAGGGAGCGGACTGTCCATGTGCCCTAGCAACTCCCATGCTATATCAGAGCTCATGGCCTCTTTTCCAGAGGGTTGGAAAAGGAAGCCTGCTTTTCCTCAAGGCATTCTCTTGTGGTCTTCTTTTGCTCTGGTCACCAAGCTGAGCTCATGGGAAGTCACTGGATGTGTAGCAAAGGAGGAAATATAACCTGCCAATGCAGCAGTAAGGGATCACACAGACATTCTTAAGTTTCTAGAGAGCCTTTGCACGAGTGCCAAAAGTGTGGGAATTGTAGGTCGGTGAGGAGAACAGGGGTCTCCATATAACTCTCAGCACCCTAAAGAAACTACAGCTCCCATAATTCTCTGGGGGAAGCTGTGAATGTGAAAGTGGTGTGATACTGCTTGAAATGTAGAATGCAGATTTGGCTCTAGTCCTACTAGGAATGGCTACGATTAGCTTGGAGAAGAGAAGGTCAAGGGGCTGCTTTCAAATAGCTGAAAAGCTGCCATGCTGACGATGGAGCAGACTTATTTTCTGTTGCTCTGGAGGGGCACGACTAGGACCAGTGGGTGGAAATGGGAAGGAAACAGATTTTGGAGAAATGTCCTAATGGCAAGAACCTTTCCACTGCCTTGGTAGGTGATAGCTCATCTCAGCTATCTGCCAATCTCCCATTCCCACCACCCTTCTGAGTAACACCCCTCCCCACCTTCTCACTATATAGAAGGATCTGGCAACTTCTGTTTTAGTGTATCTGAAGAAGTGTGCATGCACACGAAAGCTCATACCAAGAACTAACTTAGTTGGTCTTTAAGGTGCTACTGGAAGGAATTTTTTTATTTTGACTATGGCAGACCAACACGGCTACCTATCTGTAATTGGTAGGTGATAGTTTCTCTGTTGCTGCTGTTGTTTAAGCAGGAGCTACACAGCCATTTGCCAAGGACGCTGCAGTTGCAAGATGCCTGTACATGTTAGACTACATGACCTGCAAGATCCCTGCCAACTCTTAACATCCTATGCAGCCATCTAGTGATGGATTTGCATAGCCAAGCCATTATCTTTCCTGGGGGCGAAGAAAAGAAAAGCCCATATCCTTTTTCTTATCTAATTTTGAGCGTACAAGGAATCAGGGCTGGCCGACTTGGTTCTCCTCCCCCATCTGTGTGTTCTGCATTCTTACAGCGCAGGTTGAATTAGTAAAACCTGAAGCAAAGATACACAGTCATAAGACACCGCTTTGATAGCTCCCCCATGCTTGCTTTTCAAAGTGCTTTCTCAACATTAAGCCTCTTAGCACCCCGCTGAGAAAGATCTACATTATTATCCAAAGCAAAGAGAGGTTAACTGCCTTTCCCCAGGCACAGAGGAGGCAAGATGTAAACACAAACCAAATTATAACCCTTTCACTAGTTTCTCAGTCCTAAACTATAACCAGGAGAGTCTACCTGTCATCGGGCCAGCTTTCAAAAGAGCTAATTATCTCCAATTACGGTTGCATTTTCCAATAAGTTCAGCCTCACGTTTGTCCTTGTGTGCAGAAGAGTTCTTCTTCATGTCCTGCTTTATAGAAGGGGCGAAATGGCTCCCTTTTTTTGCTACTACAGGTCTTTGCTTGAAAAGGGAATGGCGGCATTCAACACCGTGCTCTTCTGATCGTTCCATCAGCACAAGCATATCAGCTTATCAGATGGAATGATCCCCCCCTCCCCTCTCTCCATGTGCTTTTTCAGGGGGTTCTCCCAACCCTTTAAAAGCCCATTTCATGGGCTGTGGGGGTACACAGGGGAAGGAGAGTGGGGGGAGCCCACTGCCCGAGCGGAAGCCCATGTGCTGGCAGTGTTCAGTGGGTGAATCCCGTCCAATATATTTATAGCTGTATCAGACCTGAATGTTGAATGTATTGGATCTGGATGGAAAATTCCCATACTGGTTTAATGCGTTTAGTCCCAGGGTTGGAAGCCTTTTTTCTGTTGAGGGCCACATTCTGTTCAATGTAACCTGCCAGGGGCCACACGCTGGCAGTGGGCAAGGTTGAAGCCATTGGTAGGTATGGCTGGAGCAAAAAATAATGTAATCCCTTCTTTCTTTCTCTCACTCTCTCCCCCACCTCATTCTTTCCCTCTTCCTCCCATTGCCCTTTCTCTCTTTCTCCCACTGATCCCCTTTATCTCTCCACTCCTTTCCATGGTTAGCAGCTGGCTGGGGAATGAACAGGTAGCTCTTGCCAGAGATCTGAACTGAAGCTTCCAGTGGTCTTCTTTTCCCTCTCTTCTTTTCTTTTAAAAAAAAAAAAATATTATGCATTTCCCACAAATTTTATACAGACATCATACATTGTCCATCACATAGCACTTCCCTTAGGACTTCCTAAGTCCATCTCTCCATGGCATTCTATGCAAACCTTATTTCTGCTGCATATCCTGTTATTCCACCCAATTTTATCTCGTGTGTTTCCTTTGTTTAATATTAACTGCTGCTCATACGGGTTATACCCTCTACTTGCAGGTGAAATGGAGTGTTATATCTCCTGAGATGTTCTCCAAAAGACTTCCATTCTTCTTTTATCTGTGTCTCATCTTTATTTCTTATTTTCATGGTCATAATTGCTAATTCTGTCAATTCTATCAATTTATTCTGCTGTATTTCTTTCATTGGTCTTTCTTTTTCTTTCCATTTTTTGCATAAACTATTCTAGCTACAGCGGTTGTGTGTAAGAAGAGGTTGAAAGTCTTGTTTGGGATATCATCGCTTATTATCCCTAGTACGAAGGCATCAGATCTTTTGTGAAATGCAAATTTAAAGATCTTTTAAAAATCCAGATGAATCTTTTCCCAGTACTCTCTAGCATACTTGCACAACCACCACATATGCATCAGAGTTCCATCTACCACTTGACACTTCCAACATAACTTAGATCCCATTTTTGTACATTTTTACCAGTTTGTTGAGTGTCAAGGACCACCTGTACATCATCTTATGTACATTTTCCTTGATAGGATAACAGGCTGAGAAATTCATGGTTTCCCCCCATAATTTTCCCCAGGCAGATATTTCTAATATCAATTGCCCATTTACGGTAGTCATTGTTGCCTTTACCATCTTGTCTTTGGTTTCCAATTTCACTAACAGTTTATATATTTTAGAGATTCGTTTATCATCATTTCCTATTACAATTTATTTGAATTCTGAGCCAATTCCCCCAAATCCATTTTCTTTATCATTTTAAAATAGCTTGTTCAACTGGAAGTACTGGAACCAATCCGTAGTATAATTTTGTACAGTAGCTCTTCTCCTCCATCACCACCACCATTCACTCTTTCTTCTTTAAACTCTATGAGATCTTTATAAGTAGCCCACCTTTTATTCATGTTTATCCTTTTCACTGATACCACCTCAGTAGGGGATAACCACCTTGGGGTTTTCCTTTCTAAGAGGTCCTTATGTACAGGCTCCTTCTTGATTTTGGAAACCTTTATGTACCCTGGTTTTGTCATAATACAGATATTATGCGTGCCATCCATAACGTAAGTCAAAACCCTCTTTTCCCTCATTCCATTGCTCCATCCATTTTGTCCCTCTCTAAAATCAGCCACCCCATAAGAGGACTTCTCTACACACCTCCTGCCACTGCCATTTATCCTTTCTCACAGAGCTCTGTCCCCCTGCATAAAAGTGTGAAGGTCCATAGGCGTCCTGAGGGCACCCCAGCATTAGTCCAAAGCAGGCGAAACAAAAAGCAGTACTTGCGAAGTATTAGTAAGAGAAGTGGGAGGACCTCTCAAACCAACGCTATACAGTTTTGAACTCATATCCAAGAGCAGGGGTGCTAGCTTGAATAAAATATTATGGGGGCCCAGGTAAGCCCTGCCCCACAAAATCAGTCACATGACACAGTACACACACACACACCATTTGAATGGGAATGCCCATCAACTTTGTAGGGGCCCGTCCCCCTCAAATATTTTGTTTTGGGGGGCGAAAGGAGTTGGCTCCTATGTCCACGAACACCGTGAAGAAGCCACAGATTTTCAGATTCCCCTCGTAATCTAAATCCCATTCAAAGATGTGGGCCGCAATCCTATACTCATTTATCTCACAGCAAGCCCCGTTGAACTTAATGGGACTTCAGTATAGCCTTGAAGTCCCCGTCAAAAATGGGAACTGAGTACATATTTGAAAGGCTTGACATTCTCTGAGAGGAAGCGTGGAGGTGGAACAACTCTTTCTGGCCCTGTTGTCGTCTGTCTATATATAGAGTTGTGCCCATGAAACGACTTGGCAAAGGTCGCTGTGCCATACCTCCATATGAAATGCGATGTTTTCCAACTGATATTCCCGTTTCAAGTCAGGCATGTAAGCATGATGTGTCTCTGCTCTGCAGTGGAGCAGGAAACAAGGTATCTGTCTCTGCTGCAAAGAAACAAAACTAAACCCCAAACCCTTGGCATACGCTGATTTAGAAGGTGGGGGAGGATGGAGGAAGGGGAGAGAGAGGTGCGTTCTTTTGTGGAACAAACCCCGGCTGAAAAACAACAACACTGGTGTCACCCAAAGTTTGGCTCATGCTAAAAATATAGCACATTTATTAAAAATATATATTTATAAACATTGGTTTGAACAGACACAGATGTCAAGCAACCGAGAGAGAAAAGGAACGTCAGGTAACCTTACTTTGCTCAAGATTTTACCCTTTGGTAGCACAGGCAGCTCAGCGGAGTAGCTGGTTCCCCTCCCCCCTACCTTGTGATTGCACCATATGTTCATTTTAAGTTAAAAACTGGAAAAACAAAGAGCGAGTGAAAGAAAAGCTTGCTAGCTTCGATGTAAATCAAAGAAAGGAGAGAAGAGAAGACGCGGACTAATGGGCATGGAACGTAACTTGGCACAGATATGCTATATATTTGTCACTGTTTATAATAGTGTCCAGTCTTTGGCTGTATTGAAAAGTTTTATCCATAGTGGGGGGGTTTCCCTTGACCCCCCTGTCCAAAGCTGATACTTACAGATTTGCACTCATTTCTCTAGAACAGAGAGAGAGAGAGAGAGAGAGAGAGAGAGAGAGAGAGAGAGAGAGAGAGAGATGTGAGTTTTGCTTGTAACTGTGTGAAAAAAGTCTTGTTCAATTAATTGTGCTTCAACCTCCAACGCCCTCAGGCAGAGCTTTTATGACGTCTTAATATACTACAGAGTCAATTCTCATTAAGCCGTGTGTCAATAGCCGGCCACGTTTGCCATCACATCTTGTCAGCTGTCTCCCCCGCTTTGCATCTGCGGCTCACAATGTCGTGTAGATGTACACAAAAATGATCACAACGAGGTTCAGGATTGTCCCGATAATGCCCAGCATTGCCAGGATGGACTCCTCTTTGCTCTCCTTTTCCTGGTTGCCTTTTTCTTCTTCATTTCCACTAGTGATTACCATCTTGGTAGCCAGTTTCTTAATCCTTCTCCTCAGGCTAACCTACAATGTAAAAAAAATAGAGATAAGGAGGGAGCAAAGCAGAGAGTCAGAATACTATTGCTCTATTTATGAATTAGTGAATGGGTAAATTCTGTCAGGGTCAGTTCCTCGTTTTTCCAGTCTTCAGTTCTCCACATTTTCACATCAGCTTGCAATTTTTAAAATTAAAACTAAAAAGGCCTCGTGAAAATGCTTTAGTACCTGAGGGCAATATTTACCACACTTCTGTATGTAGTTTTGCATGATAGGCATGTTTTTGCCCCCAAATCTATTGCATTTCGCCTGTGATTTTCATTAATAAATGCATTTTGTGCATACTTTACACCCGCATATTCATTTTTGTGCATATTTATAGGCTGTGGACCTGCATTGTAAAGTTTTGGAGAAAGGTGAATTCTGAAAGATGGCTGTGTTTTGGTTTGCATATTGTCTTGAAAAGTGCAAATTGGGTAACTTTTAAATGAGAACTGAATTGAATTCCCACCCTCCCATCCCTTTGTGTTGAATTCTGTAGTTGACCTCCTTTGTAATGTTTTATTTTGAAATCTTTAAGATAACATTTTAGTTTTCTGTTAATTTTCTGTTAATTATGTTGCTCTGACTGTATACTCTATATATGACTTTCTTCAGAAATGTTTGATTCTGGATTGTTTTATTGGTGTTTTAATATGCTGTAAACCACTTTAGCATTTTTCTTAAAAATAGAGAAATGAAATAAATAATAATAGTAATAACCCCTATAATAATGAGCATCTCTTATACTGATAATAGTCAACCAATCATTCTGCAAGCCAGCTAGATGTTATTTTATTTTATTTACAAGATTTCTTTCCCACCCTTTACCGTAAGGTCCACAGTGGGTTACAACAATATAATTTTAGTTTTTAGTATTGAGAATCTGAAATTGACTGATTTGTCTAGCCCTAAAAGGAACAGGAAGGCTAGTTTTCAACTGCATAGGGTTGCAAAAAAACCAAACACCCCCAAACAAAAATGGCCTGGCTATGGGGTTTTCGTGTGCAGGCGAATAGAAAGCTTTTGCTTGTTTATTTATTAAATATGCATCCCACCTTTCCACATTTGAGCTCAAGGTGGTGTATATGGTTCCCCCTCCCTATTTTATCTTCGCAGCAGCCTCATTAGGTAAGTGGGGCTGAGAGTTACTGACTGGCCTAGAGTCACCCATTGGGCTTCTTGGCCAGTGTTAGAAACTGAGATATGAAAGCTAGGAGCTAAATGGCACCTTAAACCTGGATAATGGGCACAACAATGGAATGTCTAGGGGCAATTTTTAATATAACAAGAATACAAAGCTGAAAATGTATGAACGGCAGCTAAAATATTATGTTCATTTTTTACATGGTCTAGTCCTTCCCCTGCCCAGCCCCCTAATATTCTTAAGAGGGTCTCTTCTCCAGTCTTCAGAAAGTAGCTGGAAGTGGGGAGGCAGAAAAAAGGTCCTCCTTTCCTTGCACTGAAATCTTAAGCATAATACTGTGCCCAGAGCTCAGAAACTGCTCAAGCTAATGAAATTCCCTGTTGCAAAATGCACCTAGAACAATGGGAGTCTCAAATGCTGTTCATGGCTGAATGGAGATTCCAACCCTGGTCTCTCAGGTTCTAGTCTAACACTCTAACGACTACACCTCATTGCTTCTTTTGATTTATTCTTAAACAAATAAATAAACCTTGCCAGGCTTCACTTTGATATGACAAAACCCACCCCAACCCCCTGTTAGGCTGCACACCCGGACCATCTCTGGGCTCTGTAACCTGGAGCCAAAAGGGTTTATTTATTAGCCTTTCCCAGGTTCTAAGAAGTTCTGATTTCAAGATCTGACACTCTGCAGCAACACAGGTGAGGGCATAACAGAACAGGCTTGGCCAAATCGCATTTCTGCTAATATAATCAGGGTGAGGAAAACAATCCCAGGAGGTAAACAAGAGTCCCCCGCCTTTTTTCTATATTTCTGTACAATGACTTTCTTATAAATAATGCAGAATAAAACCAGAGATGGAACTGTTCTTCTCTTTGTTTTTGTTTTTCCTTCTCCTTAATATAAAATGAAACATTTGGAGCACGGACAGCTGCTGCTGGTGGGATATGGTGGTGGACAGTCCCACTTTCTGAAGCTGCAAGCTCTTTAGGACAGTGAAAAACACACACACACACACACACACACACACACACACACACACACACACACAACTGATATTTGGTCTCTGAAAGGCAATCGCATTATGTCAAGCTGTATCCACAACTCAGAAGGCTCCATATCCATCATTGAAAGCAAGGCAGGATCTTGACCCACCTGATTTTGCCATGGTTTCATCCCTAAGATCCCCAATTCTAACAACAACAACAACAACAACAACAACAACAACAACAACAACAACAACAATAACCCTTTTTGTCACTATACCACCTGTGTGCAGTGAAATTAAACGACCCCCCCCCCCAATACACTCAGTCTTGTTCGCGCTCTGTGTGCTTGTCGGAAGTCAATTACACCACTATTTTTTTCCATTCAGCAGCCCAACAACCCACGGATAAAAACTGTTCTTTAACCTGTTGGTGCGGCTGACTGTACACTGGTACCTCGGGTTACAGATGCTTCAGGTTACATACGCTTCAGGTTACAGACTCCACTAACCCAGAAATAGTACCTCGGGTTAAGAACTTTGCTTCAGGATGAGAACAGAAATTTTGCAGCAGTGGAACGGCAGCGGGAGGCCCATTAGCTAAAGTGGTGCTTCACGTTAAGAAATGTTTCAGGTTAAGAACGGATCTCCAGAACGAATTAAGTTCTTAACCCGAGGTACCACTGTACTTCTGTATCTCCTACCCGAAGGTAGGAGATTAAAGAAGTCATCCCTAAGAATTTTCCTTGCTTTCCTGAGGCAGCGGTCTCCCACAATGTCATCTAGCGAACTCTGAGGACAGCCCATGATGTCATATGCTGTATTCGCCACCCTCTGTAGGGACTTCCTGTCCGTGGCTGTCAAACCAGCGTACCACACTGTTATACAGTATGAAAGGACACTTTCTATTGTGGCCCAGTAGAAGGAGATCATCAATTTTTGTTTGACATTGTTCTTTCGCAAGACCCTGAGGAAATGGAGTCTCTGTTGGGCCTTCCTAACTACCTGGATTGTATTGATTTTCCAAGTGAGGTCTTCACTAAGGCAAACTCCCAGGAATTTAAAGGAAGAAACTCTCTCCACACAAACACACCCGATATACAATGGGGCTAGTTCCTCTCTCTTCCTCCGAAAGTCCAACACCATCTCCTTTGTCTTGCTGATATTTAGGTGCAAGTTGTTCTCTAGGCACCATGTGGAGACTTTTTGAACCTCCTCCCTATACGCTGATTCATCTTCACTTGTAATCAGACCCATTATAGTGATATCATCTGCAAACTTAATAATTTCAGTGGATGGATCAGATGAAATGCAGTCATATGTATACAATGAGTACAGGTAGGGACTCAGCACGCATCCCTGTGGGTTGCCAGTGCTGAGCTTCAGAGAGGTAGTTGTAACAGGCCCAATCCTCACTATTTGTGCACGATCCCTCAGAAAGTCTTTAATCCAATCACAGATGGTAGGGGAAAGGTCCAGGTCCATCAGCTTTTTAATAAGAATGTCCGGAAGGATGGCATTAAAAGCTGAGCTATAATCAATAAACAGCATTAATTCCCCGGTCTCTCCAGATGACTCGCTGCAAGGTGAAAAGCTGTGGGTATGGCTTCGTCCGTTGACCTATTTCTCCTGTAAGCGAACTGGTGTTCATCAAAATCCAGTGGAAAACATGTCCTAAGGTGTTGAAGAACCAATCTCTCAGCCCCTACCCAGGCTGGTAATGTTTTTACAGAAGTTGGGAGTCACCCCCACTCTCTGCCGAGCGACAGCAAGATTCTAGGGGGTTCCAAGTGCTCACCCAGGGTTTGTGCTGTTTTGGAGAATTGAAGACACAGCGGAGACTGTCGTAGCTTTAAGAAATATGATTTATTCTCCCATTTACACCTTCAGTCTGTGTGGAGGGAGCCCAGATCTTATAGCATGGTCATTTCAAGAGGGGCTTGTTCTCCACAGAAGTGCAGCATGTCTATCGTTATTCTGTAAGTGAGATATGTGGTGGATTCTTAATGAGTGCCTGGCTTTAGGTCCTGCACAGCTGAGACATGCTCAAGCCCTTTTGCTAAATTTTCAGACTGTGCACTTGCCATTTGGGCACAGGATTCCTTAGCCCCCCCCCCCACCACACTTACTGCGTAGCAGTATTTGCAGCAAATAATGTGTAGGGAGTACCTGATCTGAAACGAGCCCACCACAGGAAAGATACATCCTGGTCTCTATGAAAAAAGGAAGAGCAAATAATGGATATTCTAAAGGCTATTAGAAAATAAGAGAGAAGCAGGAAATGTACACTAAAGAGAATGGGGAAACAGCTCTTTAGGATCCCAGGGATTCTTATTGCCTGATTTCCAAAAAACTAACTTGTGTGGCAAGGCGTCCCCCCTGCCCTTTAGACCTCCCCATACCAAAGGCATGACAACTATTAGAGAGCTAGTGTGGTGTAGTGGTTAAGAGTGGTAGACTCCTAATCTGGGGAACCGGGTTCGCGTCTCCGCTCCTCCACATGCAGCTGTTGGGTGACCTTGGGCTAGTCACACTTCTTTAAAGTCTCTCAGCCCCACTCACCTCACAGAGTGTTTGTTGTGGGGGAGGAAGGGAAAGGAGAATATTAGCCACTTTGAGACTCCTTCGGGTAGTGATAAAGCGGGATATCAAATCCAAACCCCCTCCTCCTCCTCCTCCTCCTCCTCCTCCTCCTCCGCCGCCGCCTCCTCCTCCTCCTCCTCCTCCTCCTCCTCCTCCTCTTCTTCTTCTTCTTCTTCTTCTTCTTCTTCTTCTTCTTCTATTATTTTGTGTAAAACCAGGCCACATCTTTATTGACTACAGAAGTAGAACCCATGACATCTGGCTAGCCTGCCAGAAGGACTTACACTGGGTTCAACCAGAAGTGGGGAAGTCCCTGACCTACATCAAGGAATAACTCCCCCACTGGACTGCACCTGTGGAGTGTTGTGGCCCCACACCTGGACATCCAGACAGAAGCATCTCCCCTGGATCCCTTTAATGGGCTATCTCATTTTTAGACGGACCAGGCAGAGACTACAACATCTCCTCCATCCAACCCTATGCCTGCCCAATGCCTAAACCACCACTTGAGCAAATGCTAACTGCCAAACCACCCATATCTGAAGCCAAAACCTTCAGCCTTCAACAGGTGGAAGCAACCAGGATGGGCTCGATTTGCAGAAATCACTAAGAAGGGTGATTTTGCTTCATAACTTTCCTTCTAGGATGACTAGAGACTTAAAAAAAAAAAAACAACCCTCAGAGTTTGGAGCTCCTGCTCAGGTGTGCCAATGAAGGACTTCCTCTGTGCCATCGTGCCTACAGATGCCATGTTGATGTCCTCTGTCACATATCACAGGTCCGTTTCCTGATCTCCCCCCCCCCCCCATGTGGCTGGTCAACTTGGCATCAGAGGCTGAGGCACATTTGTTTTGTTTCCTTGTCCCTGTTGAGGGGGTCAACCACCAGCTTGCTTTTAGGAAAGTTTCCCAGCTGCAAACTTCGAACAACCTCTGCGCTTCAGAAGAAGGGAGCGGCAGCACGTTTAAAAGAAATGATAAATAACAAAGGAACATTCCGTTCTTTTGTCTCATTCATACAGCTCAAGCCTATGCATTCCCCAGAATCTTCTCTTCCCTGCTTGGCAATTTGATCACTGCTGGTGCCTCTCTTCTTCAGGAGATAAGGGAGACTCGGCACTCCAACAGCGCAAAAACTCACACACCTCTTTACACCTTCCTTCTGGGGGTTACTTCAGTTTGCCAATCAAAGTCAGTTTCTGTTGTATATCTCTCATCTGCAGAGGGATGAAACTATCCTCCCAAAATTAATGCTCCCTTATCTCTTAATGTCTCATCACAATTAATAGCCTAGGGATAGAAAACATGCTGAAATTTCTGAACAATTTGCCTGGGAGATCTGCGATTGTGTATGAAAGCATACAGAACTAGGGGCTGATAGTCAAGCTAGACTGAAGAGAGGTGTGGGACAGATCCTCATTTTTCGGTCTTTTTTCATGCTCCGTTCAAAGAAAGGGAAAGCTGCTCTTGATTTACACCACCGGCAGATGTGGCCTTTGGGAAATGGTTACCAAAGAAGAGGCCTGACTTGTTTTGCAAATCATCAGATAATGCTTGCCAGCATAATGTTGAGCCTGGTCCAACATGGTGTCAAGCAAGTTTCTGCGATGCGATAATTAATTACTTCTGGCGCTGCGGAAGCTGTGAGAGTTGAATCCGTTCAGTTCTCCACGGGATAAGCTTTCCTCGTGCATCTCTCTGGAGCATCTTAATAAATTATTGCTTTTAATCTCAAATCACATCATTCCCACAACTTTTTCAAGTGCAAGCCAAGGTGCCGGCAACATTCAGAGCCTGTCTCAAAAAAAGTTGAAGCATTTCCTCTTGGATTATTTTGGGGGAATGCATTTCCAGGGGTGCTCAAATGTAGCATAGCAGGGGGTGTTGTTGGGCTCACTCATGAGCTACTCTCTGTCTGCAGGGTTGCCAAGTTTTAAACCAGCCACCGTGGCACTGCCTTTAATAGCAACAAGGCTGTGTTTCCATATACGATCCTGAAATTAGGAGCACAAGAGCATGCCAGACCCCTTTTCTGGTCATTTGGCAGCCTTATTTCTCTGGTGCTTGTTATCGACTAAGGTAGACTAATGATTTCTCTTGGACCAGGGGGTACAGGTTTGTAAGTTTGCTGGGTTCATTCTGTGGCATGACTCCTGTGCTGATGTAACAAGCAGAGATTCAACTCTTCTCCTGCTCTAGCTCAGTTGGTTAGAGTGTGGTGTTAAAAATGCCAAGGTTACAGGTTCTATCCCTGTATGGGACAACTGCATATCCCTGCATTGCAGGCGGTTGGATTTGGTGATGCTCAGGATCCCTTCCGACTCTGCAATTCTATGATTTCTATGGTTTCCAGGAAAGTTAATTCATAGTATATTCTAGCTCAGCTGGTAGAGCATGAGACTCATAATCTCATAGTCGTGGGTTCAAGCCCCACATTGGGCAAAAGATTGGATTGGATTAATCAGGGGTCAGCAAACTTTTTCAGCAGGGGGCCGGTCCACTGTCCCTCAGACCTTGTGGGGGGCCAGACTATATTTTGAAAAAACACAATGAATGGATTCCTATGCCCCACAAATAACCCAGAGACACATTTTAAATAAAAGCGCACATTCTACTCATGTAAAAACACCAGGCAGGCCCCACAAATAACCAAGAGATGCATTTTAAATAAAAGGACACATTCTACTCATGTAAAAACACGCTGATTCCCGGACCGTCCGCAGGCTGGATCTAGAAGGTGATTGGGCGGGATCCAGCCCCTGGCCTTAGTTTGCCTACCCATGGATTAGATGGTCCTCACGGTCCCTTCCAACTCTACAATTCTATGATTCTATGATAGTAAATACTTTCCATTTTTCATGCAGCTATTCAGGGCCTGGGAAGGTTCCTACCAGGGTTGGAAAAAACTGTTGTGCACTCATGGGTAAATCAAGGTGCTTCTAGATAGTTGCTGTTTTCAGGTAGGATTCAATCACATACCAGAAAATTCAGGTTGCACAAATGCAGCTGACTGCAATAACAGTGGGGTGACAATGCTCCCCTGAGCTCTGGTCGGTTGCACTGCTGCTGCTTACAATGAGGTGGAGGGGGGAGAGAGAAGGGAGAAGCAGTGGTGCGCTGTGCCTGGTGCAAAAGCACCAGCAGGATCTCCACATTGGTCCTTCCATGTCTCTCTCTCTCTCTCTCTCTCTCTCTCTCTCTCTCTCTCTCTCTCTCTCTCTCTATATATATATATATATATGAAATAGAATGGGGTTGGTTATGTGAGTCTTCCCACATAATGGGCACCAGCTCTTTCCGGGTGGCACCAATTCTCCAGAAACAGATCCATCCAATAGGCTCTTGCACATTCTCCCACCATGCAGAAGCTTCTCAAGGAGGCCTTTATTGTGCATTGGAATGGAGTACAATATTGGAAAAACGGATTACCATTGGGCAACTGAGCAATCAGTTCAGTAATGTGTTAGTTGTGCAACTACTTGACTCCATCATGCATTAATATGTTTTTGACTTTCTTTCTTTCTGGTATTTCTTACCCACCCTTCACCCAAAAATCTCAGGACAAATTGCATAAACTAAAATAGCAGGCTTGTCCGTACAGTTGTTTAATGCAGACAGGAAGCTTTCTGTACCTCTATTAATTCACCATTGTTTGTAAGCCATTCTTCTCTAAATCACTGCCTTCCCACACTTTCCCCTCCCCTGTTCTGGACTTTCTTATACCCCAATCCTTTTTGGAGTATCCCTTGTATGAGAAAATCTGTATTGAGGGAAGGGAAGTGTGAGAAGGCAGTGATTTAGAGGAGAAGGTCCTATGGAAAATGGAGAAATAATGAAGGTACAGGGAACTTACTATCCTCATTAACCAACAGTATAGATGAGCTCAATATCACAAAACAATGAATAATCAACATATCATAAAACAAGAACAAGAAAAGGATAAAACAAATACAGCTAGTAATGCCATTTACAAGTAGGGCAACCAAAAATTAATACCATCTGATGCAGAGATTGCTATGTTTATCATCTCATATCTAGCCTTAGCTATTATTGTGAATCTACCAGTGCTAACAATTATATTTTTGCAATATACTACTCAGAATTGGCCTGGTGTAATGAGGAAGTGCTCTGTAATAGGTAGCGAGCGTAGAGATGGTTCTTCATTAATAACTAAATAAAGCACAAAGCAAAGCCAATGTGATCATTGACCTTATTTATTTATATCACGGTTATATCCCAGATTTCTTCTAAGGAGCTCAAGGTGGCACTCATGGTTCGCCCTTTAACCCTTTTATCCTCACAACAACCCTGTGAGGTAGGTTAGGGTGAGAGGGAGCGATCGGCCCAAGGTCACCCAGGAAGCGTTATGGCTAAGTAGGGATTTGAACCCCCTGGTCTCTCAGGTCCTAGTCCAACACTCTAACCACTACAACGTGCTGGCTCTAGATTACTCTAGACACTAGACTAATGGTCGTTATGGCACGTGTATATTGTTTCCCCTTAGTCTTCCAAGTTCATGGGTTGGATCCAAATGAAATGTGGCATGTTAGATACTGCAGAAGGCGTTCCACTCACGGAAGGATGGTGTCCCACCTTGTGCTGGAGCAATGTGCAAAGCAGTGGCACAAGATCCAGAGATGCTCTCCACTTGGGCATGTTGTCTTGCATGAACAGAAGCATGAGAACAGGCTTAGAAGCTGCCCATTATAGCACCCAGAGAACTCTGCACATTTTCGCAGAGTGGCTCCAGTGGCTGATTTCCTTCCACACATTGGGTCCATGGTTCTTCCCATCTAGCCCTTACAAAATACTTCCCTCCCCTCTCTAGTAATAGTTTAGTGAATAAGAACAGCCTAGATCAGCCTTCCTCAACCTCCCATCATCCTTATGATCATTACTTATAAGCCACTTAATATGCAAAGTCCATAATGAGTTTATATAAAATCCAGTAAGATAATTAAAAAAGAAAAAAGGTATATACATTTAAAACCAAAAATACAGAGAAATGCCTGAATAAAAAACAAAAAGAAGTTATCAATAAAGCATTCAGTTAAATATCAATAAAACATAAAACAACCGTGCGATGAAATGCCTGTTTAAAGAGACAGGTCTTTAGGAGTGTTTAAAGTCTACCACAGTTGTTGTTGTTGTTAATTCAATTTATATACTGCACTATAGGTAAAAGTAAAGGACTCCTGGATGGTTAAGTCCAGCCAAAGGTGACTATGGGGTTGTGGCGCTCATCTCGCTTTCAGGCCGAGGGAGCCGGTGCTTGTCTGTAGACAGCTTTCCGGGTCATGTGGCCAGCATGACGAAACCGCTTCTGGTGCAATGGAACACCGTGATGGAAGCCAAAGCACACGGAAACGCTGTTTACCTTCCTGCCGCAGCAGTACCTATTATCTACTTGCACTGCTGTGCTTTTGAACTGCTAGGTTGGCAGGAGCAGGGACAGAACAACAGGAACTCACAGGGATTTGTCATGGGGATTTGAACCTCCAACCTTCTGATCAGCAAGCCCAAGAGGCTGAGTGGCTTAGACCACAGCACCACCCGCATCCCAGGGCAGTTCACAGAACTCAGGGTGGTTCACAGTTCCTGCCTCATGAACCGCATATGGAACTGTGTTCCAGAGAGTGGGTGGAACTCTGACCATTGGTCATGTTGACTGCAGTGGATGAGAATACCAGAAAACCTGGAATGTCATAGTTTCCCCATCTCTGGTTTAAAAGATAAACCCATCAAAATTGCCAGGTGATGCTATGGGTAAATGCGCCTTGCCATTAACCAGAAGGTTGGTGGTTTGAGCCCACCAAGGAGCAGTATTCCTGCATTACAGGAGGTTGGACTAGATGAATCTTGGGGGCCCTTCCAACTCTATGATTTTATGACTGGGGCTGTCAGATAAGAGACGAGCCAATGGTCTGGGATGATAGGAGTTGCAGTTTAAAACATCTGGAGAGGACCAGGTTGTGGAAGGGGGGCAGTCCAAATCCACTAAACAGCAAAAGAGCCATTTGGGTGGAAAAGAAGGATGTAATTAACAACAACAACAACAACTGTAATAGGGTCAGTTGAAATCTGGCTACAAAATGTTGCTTTAGAGGAATGTAAGGCAGTCAAATGGGCCAAGGGAGAGACATTCTGTGGCAGCATAAAGGTTGCAAAGCCTTCGTCATATCCTTCAGCACACAGCTGGGAGGGAATTGCTGTGGCCAAGAAGTATGATGAGAATAGAAGCTACCTGAGGACATGCGGGAGAGTTGGCTGCAAATTAAAGAATTTCCCCTGAGTCGGAAAGGTTCTCGGATCTCATAATGGTGAACATCTCCATGCCAGGAAATAAACCTTTTTTGGTCTCCTGAAGTTCATCAGCACCTCTAACCCACATAGGCAAAAAAGAAAAAAAGTAAAGGACTCCTGGATGGTTAAGTCCAGTCAAAGGCGACTATGGCGTTGTGGCACTCATCTCACTTCAGGCCGAGGGAGCCAGCATATGTCCACAGACAGCTTTCCAGCTCATGTGGCCAATATGACTAAACTGCTTCTGGCACAATGGAACACTGACGGAAACCAGAGCACACAGAAACGCCATTTACCTTCCCACCGCAGCAGTACCTATTTATCTACTTGCACTGGCGTGCTTTCAAACTGCAAGGTTGGCAGGAACTCGGACAGAGCAACGGGAGCTCACCCCACTGTGAGGATTTGAACAACCAACCTTCCGATCAGCAAGCCCAAGAGGCTCAGTGGTTTAGACCACAGCACCACCTGCTCCCCATAACCCACATAGGATAGGCCATCAGTCCAGTGCTTCTCCAGCTACCCAATTCCTCTCCCGGGTGTTGAGTTCAATCAGTAATCTCCACCCTTGTCTACTAAGGCAAAGGCATGCAAACTTCTTGCCCTTGAAGAAAACATGTGGCAATGGAATGATCGTTGTGGGCAGGGGTGGCGCATCTTGTTTCTCTGCTTCAGGTGGAATGTGCCGCTCTGCCCTGCTGGTGCCGTGCCACTGCCCCACCTTGCAAGTCTTCCTTGACAGCTGGTCCACCCTGCGAGATCTCACCAGAAACTGGAACCACTGCTGGCGCCACTTCTCTCCTGGCGGTAAGGCAGGATGGGCACCTGTGGGCTTCTGCCACTCGAGGCGTCTGCCTCATAGGCAGGCAGCCCCTGGTTGTGGGGAATGGAAATTCTTGTGGGCGTGGCAGGAACCAGCAGTGGGCGGTGCCAGAACTGGTTTCAAGTGGAGCCTGGATGATGGGCAGGTGATTCAATTACGCAGACACATACAACAGCCACAGAGCTCTTTGTCAGGGTGGGGGGACACACTTGTGATGGGGGGATGGCACACAGGGAGGGTCATTTGTATATGCCCCCCTGCCAGCTTGAGTAGGCTGCCCTGAAGGCCTCCAAGGACTGCGGGTTGAGGCTTCCCCACAGAGATACAATTTCCAGAGTGGTCTAACAACCAATCCCTCCTCCCAGGGAACTCTGGAAAATGTTGCTCCGTGAGGGGAGTAGGGTGTCACCTAACAACTCTCAGCACCCTTAACAAAGGATAGTTCCCACGCTTCTTTGGGGGAAGCCACGACTGTTTAATGCATAGGTAAAGGTAAAGAGACCCCTGACCATTAGGTCCATTTGCAGACGACTCTGGGGTTGTGGCGCTCATCTCGCTTTATTGGCCGAGGGAGCCGGCGTACAGCTTCCGGGTCATGTGGCCAGCATGACTAAGCTGCTTCTGCAGAAGCAGAGCAGCACACGGAAACGCCATTTAAAGCATAGCCTCCAAAATTTCTCTGATGAAAATAGGCAGTGCTTTTTTTGTGTGGAGGGATGCAGGGGTACACATACCCCTAAACATTTTGTGAATCTTTCTCCATTTGTCCATTTACTGTATTTATTTTTCCCCATTTTGAACTATAAAATAGTGATTTTCTTGAGTCAAAATGAGAAAAAAGCACTGAAAATAGGGATATCAATAATAATAATAATAATAATAATAATAATAATAATAATAATACCCTGCTGGGTATTATGTTGGGTTGCCCCAGCCACTCTGGGGGGCTTCCAACACATACAAAAACATAATAAAACATTAAACATTTAAAAAAACTTTCCGTATTCAGGGCTGCCTTCAGGTGGCTTCAAAAGGTTGTATACAGTGGAACCTCAGTTGTCAAACACTTCGGAAGCCGAACAATTCGGAACCTGAACACCGACAACCTGGAAGTGAATGCTTCCATTTTCGAACGCACCTTGGATGTCGAACAGCTTCTGAGGTGTGTTTCTCTATTTTTAAAGGAAATTTGCTGACTGGCAATTGCACCCAGTTGTCTAATGTTTTGGAAGTCAAATGGTCTTCCAGAACAGATTACGGTACATTCGACAACCAAGGTTTCACTGTAGTTACTTATCTCCTTGACTCTGGGGCCATGTGACTCCATACCATACCCTCAACATTTCTCCAATGAAAATAGGGACATCCTAAGGAAAAGCGGGACATTCTGGGATCAAATCAGAAACTGAGACGGCTTCTGTAAATCTGGGACTGTCCCTGAAAAAATAGGGACACTTGGAGGGTCTGTCAAAGTGGTATGATAGTGCTTTCAGTGTATGGTGTGCTTATGGCCTGTGTGCTGCTTCCTAGTAAAAGACTAGTGAAATAATTTACAACCGGAGGGGGGAGAATGCAATAAGAAAATCACATAGACCCATTGCAAACAGATTTAATAATATAGCAGTATCATTGGTGCTCCCCCCAAAGGCCTGGGAAAACAAAAACACCTGTGCCTGGTATCAAAGCAATGAGAAGGCTGGTGCCAGATGGACCTCCCCAGGGGCAGCATTCCATAAATGGGGGCTACCACAAAGAAGTCAGTGCATGCTATAAGTTGCAGTAGACTCGCATTCGTGGAATGCTGAGAGCTTGTGACACACCTGCCCATCACCACAATTTTTGCAAGTCTAAGACAAGGAACAAAAGCGATCAACGCCATAATGGTCAAAAGCTGCGGAGCTTGATCCAGAGTCAGATTTAGAATTTATTTCTCTTTTCTGCAGATACTGAATTTGGATCCTGCCAGCATGGCCCAATGCTCATGGCAGCTAACGATAAAATAAAATTAACATGCAGCAATTATGCACTCTAAAGATAATGCCTTCCAAGCCAAAGCTCATCTGAACTCTGTGATGCTGTTCAATGCACATCTTGACATCCCACTACAGTATGCAAAATCCACACCACTGTGGAGTGGTGAACCTTTGAGTTTTCAATCACAATGAGCATTTAATGCATTTCCTGATTTTCAACAGGCCCCTGCAGCAGCTGCATCTGAAGGCTTCAGCAGGCGGCCTTGTTTATCTCCATGCTCTAGAAACCTCTGCCTGGTGATTTCTGCAGATCAAGCTTCCGTTAAAAGATATGGGAACAGGCCAGGTTGGATTTGCTCCCTGCTCAATTATTCCATGCAGTTCTTTAATAAATGTGTACCCAAGGAGGCTAAGAAAGGTTCAGGGAAACAGAGACGCAACATTAAGAGCACCGCAATCAAAATTAAAAACCGAACCACTTCTTTGTCTATTAGTAAATGTGTGTCCTGCCTTTTCCCACAAAGAAGCCCCAAGAAACCTGTACAAAACTCAGACAACCATATCGCTGTTCTGCTCCATCTCTCAGAATGCTAGAACATCAGTAATCCAAGGAAATTGTCAGTAGATTCAGGGGCCCACCACATAACGTGTAAATTGTGTCCTCCCTAAAAGAGGGCATGTGTTGCGGTGAGACCTGGAGACTGACCTCCTGGTTGTGGGTGGGTCTATTGGATAGCCACAACATCCATTGGTCCCTCATTGCTGGGTTTGGCCAATGGGGTGCAGTCTAAACGGATCGAGGGACCTATATATACCCATGCTTGTGACCCAGAGCTTCCTCTTTCGGCTTGTGCATCGGAACACCCACCCACCTCTCCCTAATTTCAGGGCCTTTTGCGATTGACCTTGCTATGCCGTCGTGTGTCGTCTGTCGTTGGAACAGGGGCACGGCAGGAATTTTCCCCACTTGGCTGATTGGCTATAGCCATTTGGGTTTCACCCGCCATGTAGCAATTCGTCACAACTTGTAAGGTTGTGGATAGGCACTGGTTCAGGTGACAGGAATGGGAGAACACTCTTGCCATCCCTACGAGTATTCTGTTAAAGGAATCCAGGGACTCGATAGTTTGGTCAACCCCCAAAAAGAGGTTGTGTCCATGCCTGAGTCCAGGGGAGCATCTGAGGAGTGAACAGAGTCTGCTCCCAGGCTTTTCACCTTCCTCAGATGTTCACCCTTGGCTGACCTATGATAGAGCTCTGGGTCAGCGCTACCTGCAAGGGTGCAGGGAGCTAGTTGAACCAGAGCCTATGCAACCACTCACTTTTCTGTAATCAATAAAGCTGTGGCCTAAATTCTGCCAAAAACCAAAACTAAAATTTGAGTCAAATGTGTCTTTATTTAGGGGGGAGGTCTCTGGGTCTGAACACGCAACTTGCATACATCAAAGTAAGTAAGCAAATAAATAAAAAGTAAGCAAATAAATAAATAAATGGAGAGTATGGGAAAGCTGCTGCACCTCCCAGGGTCCTTGTGTGACCTTCTCAGTGTGGATTTGCATGAGAGAGTGTTGGATAGCCACACCCACTTTTGGACAGAGGGTTGACCAGGGCTGAATGCAGCTTTCAGGCTAGAGAAGGTTAGCTTACCTACACTGTGAGGATTATACAGTTTATGTAAACATATGTTCAGATATGGACTCTCCCTCCTTTCCTTTACCTGCCTTGTGCCCCACAACCAACTAAATGATAGACCTTTCACAAGGGTTGGGGTTGGATGATCGCATATGTGTTCTGTTGTTCCTCAGGTCAGCACCCGTGGGGTGAAATCCCCTGCTGCTGTTCCACTTGCAACAAAGGTGCCTGCTAAGGTAAGGGGCGGTGATATTCTCTCACTGAGAGCCAGTGTGGTGTAGTGGTTAAGAGCGGTAGACTCATAATCTGGTGAACCAGGTTCGCTTCCCTGTTCCTCCACATGCAGCTGCTGGGTGACCTTGGGCAGGTCACACTTCTCTGAAGTATCTCAGCCTCACTCACCTCACAGAGTGTTTATTGTGGAGGAGGAAGGGAAAGGAGATTGTTAGCTGCTTTGAGACTCCTTCGAGTAGTGATAAAGCGGGATATCAAATACAAATCTTCTTCTTCTTCTTCTTCTTCTTCTTCTTCTTCTTCTTCTTCTTCTTCTTCTTCTTCTTCTTCTTCTTCTTCTTCCTTCTTCTTCATGTCCTCTTCCCATCCTATGTCCCTGCACCAATGGAGAGACCTTCCAAAACAGCACAAAGAGTGGCATGGGCGGTGCTGCATGGGGGAAGGGATGCCTCCACTGGATCAAAATCAACTATGGGACCAAAATGGCGGCATTGGATCTCACCCACTGGAACTTCTCTTCAGAACAACGCTGTAACGTCACAAGACTCTTGTGTATGGTCAAAGATGAGTGTGTTTCAGAGTCACCCTGGGTGCTTCCAGACTGGCACTTAATATTGCAGAGGTGTCAGTCATATAATGCAAATGAGTAATCAGCAACAGTTCCCCCCCCCACCCCATATATATTTTTTTAAAAAAATCTTATGGAATTTTCTGCATGAAGAGTGCATCTGGATTAAATGGGGATACAAGCTGCCATTTTTATGCCAAGGGTGTCATGTGGACACTGCCCAAAAAACAAAAGTTGTTGGTCATCTGGAACACCCACCTGGAAGCACCCTATAACTCTCCTATGCAGGGCTGAATTCTCTGCTGTTGTGGAGAATAGTCTCCTCTCTGCAATGGTGGCCAGACTATATAAAGAACATATTTGAATGTCTCTTGCAATGCAGCATATACATTGCAATGCCTCAAGGTCATGGTAGGTTGCACCACTGTACATGATGCATCCTGACATGCTCTAATGTATCATCAGTAATTGAAAAACAGTGACTATGTAAAAAAAGGAGATAAAAACAAGAATTTGCCGCCAAAGCAAATTATATTGTGCTCCTATCTTGCAGTGGCTGTATCCAGGCACCATCATAGTGGAGGTGGATCTGAGCTTATTATTATCAATATTTATTAAATTTATATAGCGGCCTTCATCAGAAGATCACTGGGTGGTTTGCAGTATAACAGCACAAAAAAAATAACATAATAACAAACAAGCAAACCAAAGCCAACAATATCTCCCAACACCCATGAATAAAATACGTAGCAACAGTTCTCTCTCTTGCTCTCTTTTCATGTTTCCCAGCTACTGGTTTTCAGAAACTTGCTGCCTGATGCTAGAGACAGTAGTATACAGCGGTACCTCCGGTTACATACACTTCAGGTTACATAAGCTTCAGGTTACAGACTGCACTAACCCAGAAATAGTACCTCGGGTTAAGAACTTTGCTTCAGGATGAGATCAGAAATCGTGCAGCGGCGCAGCAGCAACAGCAGGAGGCCCCATTAGCTAAAGTGGTGCTTCAGGTTAAGAACAGTTTCAGGTTAAGAACGGACCTCCAGAACAAATTAAGTTCTTATCCCGAGGTACCACTGTACAACCAACTCAGCTAGTAGACACTGATAATCTCATCTTTATCTGATATTCAGGGGCAGCTGCCTCCAGCAGCAAAGACAGAACCCAGCTATCCTCCTGCTCAGTAGCCACTGATAGATTTATGTGCCATGAATTTATCCAATCTTCTTTTAAAGCCACCCAAGCAGGTGGCCATCACTGCCTCTTGGGAGAGTGAATTTCACACACAGAGCAAAGAAAAGTCCTTCCTCTTGTCTATTTGGATTCTCCCACCAATCAGCTTCAATGGATCACCACTGGGTTCTAGTGTTAAAAAAGAGAGGGAGAGAAATGTTTCGCTATCCGCTTTCTCTTGACCACCCTGCATACACGTTTGTCACCCTTTCTTGCCTCCGTATTTCTTACCAAGTTCAAAAAAGGCCCAAGCATTCCTCAAAGGGGAACTGTTCCAGCCCCTCAATCATTTGGGTTGGCCTGTTCTTTCTGCTTCACACCTGAAAGCCATCGTCTGGTGTCTCCATCAACTGGTATTGCCAGCAGGGCTGTCTATCCACCCAGCTCCCCAAAATTACCACGGATAGTGTTGGATGGCTGTAGCTGCACACTGCCAGTCATTGGGGGGGGGCGCAACTCTCCCCTATGCTCCTGTGGGAGAGCGATCCCGGGGCTTGGGAGTGAAGTTGCACCCCTCCCAAGTCTGCGCGGGAGGAGGGTGCAACTTCCCTCCCAGGCCTCCTCGGGAGGAGAGCGATCCCCGCAGAGGCTTGGGAGGGAAGCTGCATGCCCACTAGCCTTATGGTTGGCAGGGTGCAGCTGGCAGGCATGCAGGGAAAGGGGAGGCTGCCGGCAAAGCCTCACAGCTCCCCCACTTGCTGGGACGCCCCTGAGAGGCCGGCGCCCTGGCATGACACGCCACTAAGCCCTATGGGAAAAACAGCTCTGATTGCCAGAGAACTCCAAGTTAAAGATTCCCTAGCATATAGCAGACAGATGCCGACAGCCGCAAGGGGTTGGGAACCTTCTTAAGCCTGGGGGCTGCAATGCCTTCTGGGAAACCTTCCAAGGGCCGCATGGGTAGAGCCAGGTGCAAAAAGTGGATGGAGGACAGTACAGTAGGCTAGTTTCTATGCACACTGCTTCCTATCCTTACCCAAGCAAGCAAGAGGCGTTATCAGAGTTCTAGGAAATATCCCAGTCTGGCAAAGAAACCTGGGGTGTAGCCTGGGGAAAGTTCTGAGGGCCAGATAGAGAAGTCTGGTGGCCGTATTTGCCCCCTGGGCTTGAGGTTCCCCACTCCTGATTTATGAACTGGCTTACTAGCAGTACATGTGAAATGGGTCTAGGGGTCTTGGTGGACTACAAGCTTGACATGAGTCAACCATGTGATGCAGCAGGGGGGGGAAAGGAGAAAAGCTAATGCTATTCTAGGCTGCATCAACAGAAGTATAGTGTCCAGATCAAGGGAAGTTCTATTCTGCCTTGGTCAGACCACACCTGGAATACTGTGTCCAACTCTGGGTACCACAGTTTAGGAAGGATGCTGACAAGCTGGAACATGTGCAGAGGAGGGCAACCAAGATGATCAAGTGTCAGGCGTGCCATCAACAGCTCACTGGCTATCTGCCTAGTGAAATCAGAGAGAGAGCTTTTCAGCTACTTTATTTTAATCCACAGAAACACAGGAAGACATGGGATGTACATCCTCACACTTGAACCAACGTTGCTCAGAGTGCCCCCCTGGCAGTTACTGCCTAGCATTCAGACCCCTCCTCCTGCCTATGGTGGCTGCTAAGGGAATTTCTCTGTTTGGCTTTCTGCTTTGAAACACAAAGGGCATGTCTGATGCTAGGGGAAGCGGGGGGCTCTGGTAAACTCTCCAGAGACAGCATGTCACTTGGCCACAGTACTGTTTCTAACACATCTGACTCCTGCCTCTGTTCACTGTTATCTTGCTCCTTACGGGGTGTGACCCATCTCAAACCACCACAATCCTATGTCCATGCTCTCTCCCCCTTCCTCCTTTCTGGAAGGATCTTGGAGGGGGGGTGGTCTCAGCTCCTCCTCCTCATCTGCCCAGTCCGTGACATCAAGGGTCTGGAAACCAGGCCATATGAGGAACAGCTGAAGTGGCTGGAAAAGATGAGACCAAGGGGAGATATGATATCTCAAGGGCTATCACATGGAAGAGGGAACAAGTTTGTTTTCTCCTGCTCTGGAGGGTAGGACTCAAACCAATGGCTTCAACTTACAAGAAAGGTGATTCTGACTAAAGATCAGGAAAAGCTTTCTGGCAGCAAGAGCTGTTTGACAGTGGAACAGACTCCCACGAAAGGTTGTGGACTCTCCTTCCTTGGAGAGGAGGTTGAATGGCAGTCCATCATGGATGCTTTAGCTGATTTTCCTGCATTGCAGAGGGTTGGACTGGATTACTCTTGGGGTCCCTTCCAACACTACGATTCTATGATTCTATATACTGATCATCAACCAAGCAAAGCGAAAAAGCTTCACCCACTTCAGTGGCACTCTAGGCTATGAAGTAAGCACGTGACCACACCGCGGTGGCTGAGATGTTATTTTTCATTGAAGGCAGTGTCGGCCGGTGGAGAGAGAAGAAACAAATCTATAGTGATGTGGATTGAAATGATGGCCGTGAGTGTGTACAAAACAAAAGTACATTGAAGGAATTGTTCAACAAGAGCTTATCCTGCTGAAAAGATTACTCACAGAAGGTTGCCAAGGTCTGTGTCATCTTAGATTACCTGCAATTCAATGCCAGCTACACAAGTTAGAACCACCCAGGGGCTCTCTACTCTTAGGCAGAAGGTCACTAAACACTAACAGTTGATCTATGGCTCCTGAGACATGAAGAAGGAGTCATAACCAAAATATAACAATGCATAGTGTTTCTTTCCTGGCCTCTTTTCATGATCCTTCAGATGGAGGGTTGTGCTGCTGTCTTCCCTATGAACACCATGATCAGTAGTTCTAGGGCTGTCTGAGGGCAAAAATGGTATATGGCTGTTCTCCAAGAAACCTGGGTAGTGGTGGGCAAGGCTGCAAAGGCTGCATTCCTTTATGGGCACCCTCCCAGAGGCCACAAGTCACACTGTGAGTGGCCAAAGTGGGTGGAACCAGAGCAACAGGCGTGGCAGAAGAACATAGGAAGAGCCTGCTGGATTGGGCCAATGGCCCATCTAGTCCAACATCCTGTTCTCACAGTGGCCAACCAGATGCCTGTGGCAAGCCCGCAAGCAGGACCTGAGAACAGGAGCACATTTCCCACTTGTGGTTTCCAGCAACTGATATTCAGATGCATTACTGCTTCTGAACGTGGAGGTAGAGCATAGGCAACACTTTCCATTATACATCAGGCTATGTTTCAGCCAAGGCAAAAGCTGAAGACACATCATCATAATCAACCATCTATGTGAGCAAGAGGCATTGTCACAGCCCAAGTCAGGTAAGAGCACTTGAGAAAGGTGCAGAGCAGGGCCAGAAAAGGAGATAGTCTGGGGAGAGTGCCAGGGGCTATGAGACAGGAGGTTGCAGTTATCCTCCAGACCTGAAAATCCTCACCCCTGGCCTGCAGTAACACCTGAACAAGCTATGACTCCAAGTTAGTTGTAGACTCCAAACTAAGACTTACATGTAAGCTTGCACAAAATGTCAGCCACCCAGACCTTTCCCATCTGGATTTATCCAGACATTAGTCCTACTGCATTCAATGGAGCTTTCTCCCAAGAATGAGTGTGCACAGGACTGTATGTGCATCCTTCAGGAGGAATTCAGCATCATGCTAAGGTTATCGTTCCATCAAGGCAAGGATTTAGGCTTGCCAGATGGGATTATACCCCCTCTCCTCCCCCACACACTGTTCTAAAAGTTCTCCTGACTCCCCTGAGCCATGTATTTTTTTGGGGTGGGGGGTGTAAGTGGCACACAGGGGAGGAGAACAGGGAGAAATCCTAGTTGTTCAAGCAAAGGTCCTTGTACAGGGCTTCTGCTGAGGGGACTCATGAGTTCAATCTGGTCCTTCATTACAAGAAAAACTACCAGCAGAGGACCTACGGAGTTAAAGCTCCAGATTTTTTTTGCAAAGCAGCTAGCTTTAAAAGACAAAGCAGAAAAGTAGAGAAACAAGTTTAATGCTCCTGACTTTGCTTTTAAGATAAAAACTAGAGCAAGGGCCAACAGACTCTAAATCGCAGCAGAGCTGACATTCAAGCTGAAGTAGAGCACTCTAAAAATATGTGTTTGCCCATTGGATTTAGCAACAGAAGTTTTCCTTCCACTGGTCCAAAATTTATATTCCTTTTGCTTTGTGGAAGCGTCTATTGGGACACATAAAATTGCCCTTGGGCTGTAATTACACCATCTTCCTTCTTGTGCATACGGAGAGTGTCATCAAATGTAGGGAGACCTGGAGGCAGAGCTTTTTTCAGCCGGAACTCACCGGAAGTCAGTTCCAGCACCTCTCAGGTGGGCGCCGTTGCCATCTAGATGGACGGGGTATAAATAATAAGTTGTTGTTGTTGTTCTAAGAGAGCGAGGGAGGTGTTCATGGTGGGTTCTGGCACCTCTTTTTCTAAAAAAAATAGCACTGCCTGTAGGAGTATCTGAGCAGAACTGTGAAGAAACTGGGCTTCTAGCTACTGTAACAGGACCAGTGGTCAGGGATGATGGGAGTTGTAGTCCCAAGACATCTGGAGGACCGAGTTTGCCTATGCCTGTTCTAAAACCTCATTTGCCCTCTTTTTCTTTTTGGCAGCCCTAAGAACAGAAGAAGAACCTTCTAGTATCAGGTCAATGGCCCATCTAGTCTAGTATTCTGTTTTTATAATGGCCACCAAGATGGCTGTGGCAAACCAGCAAGCAGGACCTATGCTGAAGAGCATTCTCTCCTCCTGCAGTGCCAGCAACTGGTATTCGGAAGCATGGCTGCCTCTGACATGGAGGCAGAGTGTAGCCATCGTGCCTAAGAGTCATCAATAGCCATGGTTGAATGCCATTCACCCCAGTCAAAATAGGGATTCCTTCAGGGACTTTTGCTTTCCTTCCACTTTGATGTTATGAAGGCAAAAGAAACCCTCAGCAGCTTCTGGTAGACGAAGATACTTTGGACCAGGCATAGGCAAACTCAGCCCTCCAGGTGTTTTGAGACTACAGTTCCATCATCCCTGACCACTGGTCCTGTTAGCTAGGGATGATGGGTGTTGTAGTCCCAAAACATCCTGGAGGGCGGAGTTTGCCTATGCCTGCTTTCGACGTATCGATGCCACTAACAAAGAATGCAAGGAAGCATAGCTAATCTCTAGCTTCTTCCTGAACTACCATCTCCACAGGTCACTGAGGCTAATGACCATCACCTAAATCTAGACGTTGCCTCTTTTATGCCTCAACTGCTTCTTTGTATGGAATTTCTTCTAGAGATGGGAGAATCTGCCAGTTCAAGTTTCTCTCAGTGAATTATTTTCACAGTCTGAAGTTCAGTTCTCCACATCTGCACATCGTGAAAGTTTGCCATCATTTTAGTGTCAATTTCTTCCAATATACACATTTTTGCATAATATACACATTTCGCAAAGCTTTTCTCTAATATAATGCCTTTTTTTGTTATTTTCACCAATATATCCATTTCTATGCATACTTTAGTATATGCATTTTGTACACACTACCTGGCTAGAAAACTGCACTGCAAAATTTGGAGAAGAGGGAATGTCAAAATGATGGCAGTGTTTTGGTTCACCGATGGTTGTGGATTAGGTAAACTTTAAATGCAGGCTGAGCTGAATTTATTTCCCAGCCATGGTTTCTACCTTCCCAGCATAATGACTAGTATAAACATCTCATGGTGTGCTATCATATAACAAGTTTCCTTTCTCTGCCTTCATTAGTAGCTGTCGTTGATGTGGAATGGGATGGAGATGCTTCACTACACGAAGATGGCATTTCACACTATATTTGTTTGTTGATGTGATTCCAACTTCAGAGAGATAAAAACCTCACCAGCACAAATGAGCTGGGGTTTGGAAAGCCCAGACTACCTTTGTTAAATCATCAGAACAAGTGTGTTGTACAGATGACATCCCTTTTTATATTCTCTGCTGTGATCAGCAGCTAAGGAAGACCTTTTTTCATGTAAAGAGTAGACATGGGGTAGCCAACATGGAGTCCTCCAGATGCTGTTGGACTACAACTCCCATAAGCCCCGGCTGGCATGGCCAATGGTCAGGAATGATGGAAGTTGTAGTCTGTCAGCCTCCCCTGGAGTAGACCCACCTCTTCCCTGCTTTAGGTGCGAACTGGGCAGATACATGCACATTTGCTTCATCACGTTAGGTTTTTTTAAAAGCAAAGCAATGTAGCCTTTGTTGCTCATTGTGAACATTCTCTTCTTTTCTGTTCTGCTTTGGTCTCTGGACAAACAAAAATCAAGATAAGAGACACTAATTCTTATAGCTACAGATAAGGAAAGTCCATTCTGTTCGCATGTCCAGGTGAACTTACTTAATTCACAAGTTCTAAAACAATACAAGATTCAAAATACAGCTAGCATTCAATATTTGCACCTCTCTGAATTTTGCAATGCCATTCTACAAGTATTTACAAAGGTGCATATATTGTGTGTGGGGGGGGTGCTATTGACTTTGTTTGTTTTTGCTTTATTGTGTATTTTATTTTCATTTTGGATTTTCATTTTGGATTTTTCTGTTGTGAACCACCCTGAGAGATTCAGACGAAGGCAGTGCAGTCATACCTCGGGTTGAAGTAGCTTTGGGATAAGTATTTTTGGGTTGCGCGCTGTGGCGACCTGGAAGTAATGGAGCAACCTGGAAATAATGGGTATCACTGCTCGTGCATGTGCAGACAGTCAAAATGACATCATGCACATACGTGGGAGCGGCAAATCGTGACCCGCGCATGCACAGATGTGTGGAGGCAGGTTGCATTCGCTTCTGGATCCCATTCACATCCAGAGGTACCACTATATACAAATTAACAACAACATCAACAACATCTTGGGGAAATTGTGCATTAAAATGACTATATTACTGAAATTATTTATTTATTTATTTATTTATACATACATACATACATACATACCCCACCCATCTGGCTGGGTTTCCCCAGCCACTCTGGGTGGCTAAAAAAATAATCCTATAAAATATGTTCTATTGAGGGAAATTGCTTGCAAAACTGTAGATTAGTCAAAACAGTAGAGAAGAAATTTCCACCAAAACGCTAGCGAATATTCGTGAGTTTGTTTGTTTGTTTTTTAAAAAAGGCATGCAAATCATTGCAGAAATGTGAAGGAGTGAATATAATACAGGAAACATTAGAAACTGACTGTGCCCAAACTAACAGATCCATCCCTACTTACAGGCCTGATGAATGGGTAGCTTATACAGCTTCCATGCACTTGGAGTTTTGGATACAAGGGCAAAAAAGTTCCACAATGGTTATATTTGGCTGCAGCTGAGGAGGGAGGCTGCTCAAAAGGTCAGAAGAAAGAGCTCAAGGCTCCTTCATCTTCCAAGAGTTACTTTATTCCTTTGAAGGTGCTCATCAAAGAGCAAGATTTAGTGTTCTGCTTGAGCATGGGCACAGGCATCCTAGAGGACCGGAATTCTGAAAGGCTAGGCAAAGTGCATTGTCAGGACATTCTTCACATCTGAAGCTGAGGACGCCTTCTAGTTTGCAGCACATCACTTGCGAATGTTGCCAACGGAGGAGAGAAGCAAGAAAAGGATACTGTGGCGGCAGCAGATAGCTTGATGAAAATGCTGGCCCCAGTTTGCGGCAAAGGTGAGGCAGGCAAAATATCCATGAAACGGATGGAAAATAAAGCTGTCAAAATCACAACGCCGCTCTAGAGCATCTATAGCACAACCATATTATTGGAATGGTAAGTACAGTTCTGGCTGCCACACCTCAAAAGGGTTAACGTAGAAATGGAAAAGATTCAGAAAAGTAGATGGAACAAGTCCTCTGTGATGGAAGGTCATGGTGTTTGGGGCTGTTTGTTTATTTGTTTATTAAATTTGTATACAGTGGTACCTCGGGTTAAGAACTTAATTCATTCTGGAGGTCCGTTCTTAACCTGAAACTGTTCTTAACCTGAGGTACCACTTTAGCTAATGGGGCCTCCCGCTGCTGCCGTGCCACTGCCGCACGATTTCTGTTCTCATCCTGAAGCAAAGCTCTTAACCCAAGGTATTATTTCTGGGTTAGCGGAGTCTGTAACCTGAAGTGTCTGTAACCTGAGGTACCACTGTACTGCCCAATACCCATAGATCTCAGGACAGTTCACAACAGGACGGTTTAGGGACAAATACAAGTAATGAGAGACATGGTAAAGGTGTATAATATTATGGTTTTGAGAGTGGATAGGAAGAAGTCTTCCTCCCTCTCTCTTAATTGTAGAACCATGGTGCCATCCAATGTAGCTGAATGTTGAAATGTCCTGGATCGACAAAGGAAAGTACTTCTCCACTAAGTGCATAGTTAAAGTATGGTATTCAGTCCTAACTCCCTTGTTCCAACAGCTCCCAGGCAGTTTCCAGGCACAATTAAAAGTGCTGATTATGACATAAAAAGCTCTGCAAGGCCTAGGTCCAAGCCACCTGAAAGACTGTATTCCCTTATTCAGTCCCACCACCCTCACAGGCGCACTGTAAGGATGCAGGAGAGGGCCTTCTCAGTGGTGGCTCCCAGACTTTGGACCTCCTTCCCTGGGAAAGTTAGTTGGCTCCCTCCTTGTTGTCCTTCTGCTGGCAGGTGACTTTCCTCTCGCAACAGACTTCTGGGAACTGACTGCTTTTAATAAAAGGGCTGGTGCCGTGTCAAGAAAAAAAGGTGGGATAGAAATACAACAACAATAATAATAATGGCCACCAACTTGGACTTCAAAAGGTACTTCAAAAGGGCAAATTCATGGAGGATAAGCTATCAATGGTTACTAGGCATGATGGGTATGTTCTACCTCTAGTGTTGGAGGCAGTATATCTCTGAATATTAATTGATGGGAATCACAACTGGGGGTGTTATGGTGCCCATGCCCTACTTGCAGGTTTCCCATAGGCATAGGTTCCCATAGGTTCTTATGTCCTTACAAGCTCAGAGGGACGCAGGTGGTGCTATGGTCTAAACCACTGAGCCTCTTGGGCTTGCTAATCAGAAGGTCGGCGGTTCGAATCCCCACGACAGGGTGAGCTGCTGTTGCTCTGTCCCAGCTTCTGCCAACCTAGCAGTTCAAAAGCATGCCAGTGCAAGTAGATAAACAGGTACTGCTGCAGCGGGAAGGTAAATGGCGTTTCCGTGCGCTCTGGTTTCTGTCACGATGTTCTGTTGTGCCAGAAGTGGTTTAGTCATGCTGGCAACATGACCTGGAAAACTGTCTGTGGACAAACACCAGCTCCCTCGGCCTGAAAGCGAGATGAGCGCCGCAACCCCATAGTCGCCTTTGACTGGACTTAACTGTCCAGAGCAAAAATCATCACCCAAGTAGCTTATATGCACCATGGGGACCCAGCTCTGTGCATCCTGAACTGCTCAGGTTCTCTGCTGCTGGGGCAGCACATTATCTGTGTGGGGGAAAGTTTAATTCGTTTATATACAGGTATGTGTTTCATTAGTTGCTTCCTACTAAATGTTTTGTGTGAATGTGAATTCAAGAACGGACGCTTGACCTGAAACGTGTAGCTGTGTTTGCCTGAAATGTGAAACCTCAAAGTATGGACAGTGATGGGGGGGCATGCAAGCTCTGCCCCCAGTGCCCTCGCACGTGTTGCACTCCCCCTTGGTCACCAACCTTCCCTCTATTGCACAAGGAAGATCTGCAGGGATCCTACTCCCATTGTCTCTAATGCAAGCAGACTCCCCTGTGTCATCAAGGCCCTTGTTCTGTCAGGATCCTTTATTATGTGAAGCAGCAAACACAAGGAGGATCCTGTGTGGACCTTCCCATGCAAAACGGGGGATTGAAAAAAAGGGGGGGGGAATCCACAAATTGCTGCAAAAAATAATAATGTAGAGAACCAAATTTAAGATTGAAACTGAAAAACTGAGAAAATCAAAATTGACAAATGCTTCCATCCCTAGTAGAAATGTCTAAAGAGGGATGGGAGAGGGCGAGAGGAGGGAGGGAGAGGAGAAACTATCTAAACATGGAGCTGCTTATTTACTGCACATTGCTGCCATAAAACACTTTGGGAATTTTTCAAGATCTGTTACAGTGAAAAGACCCCACTGTCAATAAGAATTAATCTACCAAATCCCTTCTCAAACTACACGTTTCCTGACTCAAATACACGTTTTTACAACAGCAAGCAATATGCTACTTGAGCCTAGCTGAATAGTCACATTAAGCAAAGCCTCATTTTTCTAGATGTTTGTACGAAGGATGGACTCCAAGTTATACCAGGCCCCTCCTACTTCGATGTCACTTCCTGTAAAAGCTGCTTGAAATCTGGCTTGTGTGAAGTCTATCTCCTTCTGCCTCTTTGGCTATTTAAGTACTTAGAAGCTCATCTATAGTTCTCAGAAACCATCTGGATAGGTCCCTCTCCCATATATAAATGTACCAGGCAGCTCATTGCTGTTCAGAATACATTTAAATTCATATATATTGCATTAATACTAATACTAATAATAATAATAACAATCTTATTTGTATCCCGCCCTCCCCGGCCAAAGCAGGGCTCAGAGCAGCTAACAACAGATAAAAATAGCACAGTGTGCATAAAATCGCTCAGTCAATTAATTAAAATACATTCTAGAATCAATTCAGAATCAAATTAATGGCAACCATCGGGTTGGAGTTCTATGAAGATTACAGAAGGAGAAAGGGGGTGAGACTGTGCCTTGGCCAAAGGCCTGGTGGAAGAGCTCTGTCTTGTAGGCCCTGCGGAAAGATGTCAAGTCCCGCAGGGCCCTAGTCTCTTGTGACAGAGAGTTCCACCAGATTGGGGCCACGGCTGAAAAAGCCCTGGCTCTGGTCGAGGCCAGTCTAACCTCCCTGTGGCCTGGGATCTCCAAGATGTTTTTATTTGAACACCATAAGGTCCTCCATGGGACATACTAGGAGAGGCGGTCCCGTAGGTACGAGGGTCCTAGGCAGTATAGGGCTTTAAAGGTTTAAACCAGCACCTTAAACCTGATCCTGTACTCCACCGGGAGCCAGTGCAGCTGGTATAGCACCGGGTGAATGTGATCCCGTGGTGAGGACCCCGTAAGGAGTCTCGCCGTGGGATTCTGCACCCGCTGGAGTTTCTGGGTCAGTCTCAAGGGCAGCCCTACGTAGAGTGAGTTACAATAATCAAGCCTGGAGGTGACCGTCGCATGGATCACAGTGGCTAGGGCAGGGTGAGAAAGGTAAGGGACCAACTGCTTAGCTTGGCGGAGATGAAAAAATGTCGCCTTTGTTATACAGTGGTACCTCGGGTTACATACGCTTCAGGTTACATACGCTTCAGGTTACAGACTCCGCTAACCCAGAAATAGTGCTTAAGGTTAAGAACTTTGCTTCAGGACGAGAACAGAAATTGGGCTCCAGCGGCGCGGCAGCAGCAGGAGGCCCCATTAGCTAAAGTGGTGCTTCAGGATGGGATAAAAAGGACTGACAAAACCCGGGACCAGGAGGAAGGGACGCTGGATGAAGATTGGATTGTTTTTATTTCTCTTTTTATTACCAGGATTGTTTTATAAAATTGATGAATGTTAGAAAAATGTTGGAATGAAATTACTTGGCTCTAGCAAAAATGTTTAAAGAATTAGGTAAGAATATTATGGTTGTGAGAAGTCAGTAAAAATAAGATTTAAGGTTTAAGTTTTTAAGGTTTTCTATAAGATAAGATGAAAATAGATTAAGGTAATGTAATGACAGAATACTATGAAATATGGAAAGGATTTGCTGTGATAATTATTAACCAGGATACAAAAAAAGGGAGGAGGAGGAGGTCAAAGAAAGAAGGTAATGAGAGTTGAGAATTTGAGAATGATGGATTTATTTTTGTCTGTTTGCGGTGTATTTTTGTTTTTTGAATTTGTATTGTTTGATGTGGTTTGTTTTTTTCTTTGCTTTTTCTTTTTTCTTTTTCTGCTTTGTTTTTTCTCTGTAATTCAAAACTTTTCAATAAATATCATATAAAAAATAAAAAATAAAGTGGTGCTTCAGGTTAAGAACAGTTTCAGGTTAAGTATAGACCTCCGGAACGAATTAAGTACTTAACCTGAGGTACCACTGTAGCTGCAACCTGCACCTCCAATAGAAAGGGAGGTGTCGAAAATTACACCCAAACTCTTAACGGACAGCACTGGCGCTAATTGTGCCCCCGCAAGAGATGGGATTTGGCCTCCCCAATCCCATATCATCCCAAAGGGAAGACCCTCAAAGAACTAGAGGGACAGAAGAAGGGGGAGATCTGTGTGGCTGCAATGTGTGTTGTGAATCCCATGTACCTTCTGAGAGGGAGTTCAGAAAACCCTGCACTAATTTTGCCGGAAAAAAGCCAGTGATAGCTGGTAGCACTGGACCCATGACGAATTCGGAACAATTTGTCTTAAAAACCTTATTCAAGAGGAGTTCAAATGAGGAGGGATTTATTTGATTTTTTTATTTCCATAACTACATATTAAACACTGCAGCAAACCAACCCCTTTAATTTACCGTATTTTTCGCTCTATAGGATGCCCCTGACAATAGGACGCACCTTGTTTTAGAGGGGGGAAAACAAGGAAAAAAATTCTCCCCCTCTCTGCCCAGCACCCCTTCAGCGAAGCGGCAGGAGGCGCTGCGCAGAGAGGGGGAGAATTTCCCCCCTCTTGTTTTCCCCCTCTAAAACAAGGTGCCGTTTAAGGTGCGTTCAGTCGCCTTCAGGCGGCTACCTTGGAAGCCCGGAGAGCGAAAGGGGTCGGTGCCCACCGACCCCTCTCGCTCTCCAGGCTTCAGGTTCCTTTCGACCTGCTCTTTGGGGCTGGCAGGGGGAAGCCCACCACCAGCCCCAAAGAGCAGGTCGGGGAGCGGGGAAAGGCGCGCAGCGGAGAGGTTCCTGCCATAGCCCCCCGCGCGCTCTCCAGGCTGGAGAGGTGACACGCAGCTATAGAGGCTCCTGCCATAGTCGCGCGTCGCCTCTCCAGCTGGGAGAGGGGCGCGGGGGGCTGCTTTAGCCGCGCGCACGCTCTTCCGGCTGGAGAGGTGGTGCGTGGCTAAAGAGACTTCTGCCATAGTCGCACGTCACCTCTCCAGCTGGGAGAGGGTCGCGGGGGGCTTGTTTAGCTAAAGAAGCCCCCCGCGACCCTCTCCCGGCTGGAGATGTGGTGTGCGGCTAAAGAGGCTCCTGCCAGCCGGGAGAGGGTCACGGGGCTATGGCTTCTTCACTCCATAGGACGCACACACATTTCCCCTTCATTTTTGAAGGGGAAAAAGTGCGTCCTATAGAGCGAAAAATACGGTATTTAGGTTTTCTCTCTCTCCAGCATTTCTTACTTGCAGAGTTGACAATCCTACTTATAATCACAAGACTTGAAAACCCACAAGAACTTTCCCACTGAAAAGGACTGGCTGTTGTATTCATATATGGACATGGCTGTGTTTAATATGAAAGGAGAAATTTGCTAGAGGATGCATATTTACAGCAAAACATAGGGGACATTGCTGATTTAGGGGACATTGCTATTGCATAAAAACATCTCTTTTTGATCTGTGTAGACATGCTGCTCTCTTTTTATTTGTTTTTTGTTTTATATATTTTACACCCTTCACACCATGGAACTGGAAGCATGATATGGAGAACAACATTTTGCACAGAACCAGCAAAGAGTGTATTGATCACCCCACACGTACATGCAAGCGGACTGATCCCACATTTCCCAATCAATCTCTTACAACAGCAGGAGTGCAAGATGCACGAGATCAATTCTTCAGTAAACAAAAGACAAACAGAAAACTTTTGCAAAAAATAAAAATAAAAACCCAACTCCATGGATTTATAAAACAGAATTAACTGCAGGAAAGGGGAGGAAACATTAGATGGTCAACACTTGTCCTAAAAAAAATAAGACAGAAAAGAACCTTGGAGCTATATGCAGAAACACAGCATCATTTCAGCCCAGACACTGAGGTTCACCTCTGAGGGCCTTCTGGTGGTTCCCTCACCGCAAGAAGTGAAGTAACAGGGAACCAGGCAGAGGGCCTTTTTGGTAGTGGCGCCTGCCCTGTGGAACGCCCTCCCACCAGATGTCAAGGAAATAAACAACTATCTGACTTTTAGAAGACATCTGAAGGCAACCCTGTTTAGGGAAGTTATTCTGTTGAGAGCCGCCCAGAGTGGCTGGGGAAACCCAGCCAGATGGTCAGGGTGTAAATAAAATATTATTATTATTTCAGCTGCAGACAACTGAACCCTGATGTGCTCCTACAGATGGAAACAACAGTAACAACTCCTGTATGACAACAAGCATGGGTAGGGAAAGGCTGTTGCGTTGGCCTGCAGATGCAGAGACATGGGGGACCAAGCGAACATTTGAGCTCCCCAGCAGCTTAAATGGGCCAGTCCTCCAACACATACAGCCCATGTGATTTCTGTACATCTCTTTCACCTCTGCTAGGGACTCCATTGAAAAACATTGGGTTTTGGGTCATAATGGAATTTTGATTGTGGAATTCGGTCTGCAGTGGATCATCCATACATCCACTTGATATGAACTGGCCTTCAGATATGGCTTCCGAAAACAACACTAAGAACACCCAAGTGAAGTGTGACAATGTTTGCCCCTAATGTAAGTGAAGAAAAACACATTGCTACCCACAAGATTTGTGTGTGTGGTGGTAGGGAATTCACATCTGTCAGTCCAATCAGCTTTGATTCATAGAAGGGTTAGAGGGCGCCATCTTGTCCTTTGCCTCAGACAGCAAAATGTCTTGGGCCAGCCCTGAGTGCCTCTAATACTTCAGACAGGGAAAAGGGATGTGCCCAATTTGATGCTCAAATGAAGAGCCCATTGGGAAAAGCTAGAGCAGAACAGAGTGAGTAGCTGCTAGGATTTGGTAAGTAATTCCGGTTCCACAATACAGACTAAAAGTTTTCACCAGCATTGTAGAGGCAACAACGGTACCAATTAGTCTAGCTCAGCAAGGCCTTTCATGTCCCTGGAAGAACTTCTCATGCAAAAATCTGAAATATCATGAATGTGTTTGAATTACATGTGAACTTTCCTTTAAGAGGCAGAGAGAGAGAGAGAGAGAGAGAGAGAGAGAGAGAGAGAGAGAGAGAGAGAGAGAGAGAAGGCCAAGGTAGGGGCACAATAATTAAGAAGAAGAAAAAAGCAAGCAAGCATAGAAATGCAGCCACCATTGAGTAAATTCCTCCAGCGTAGCATAATTCATTCAGCCACATAGAAGGGCAGTCATCTCCTCCTGGCTGCTCTGCTTCCTGCCACTGATTCCCTCTATTCCAAATGAGTGTCAGAATGACACTTAAGTGTAAAGGGCTTTGTATCATCTTCTGCATATGGGGAAATTGCCATTCTAAATTAAACAAGCAATTACAAGTGTTCTGAACATCTGTGTTTATTACCTTTCCTCTCGAAATTAAGCCATTACCTTGCAATAAGCATCTCTCTCTTCCCCTAAGAGCCTAATCTTAGGTCACCTGGTAAACCAATTGGCGATACCCACAAGTAACAAAAAGCTGTGCCTTCACTGTAGTGGGTTCAAATCTATGGAACTCTCTCCCATTAGAAGTCAGATAGGCTCTGCCCCTCCTAAATGTCATATGCCAGGTTAAAACAATTCTATTTCAGGCGCTCTTTTCACCATAACATTGTTCTGATGTATCTATTGCTTTCATCTATGTTTTAAATTTTGTATACTGCATGGTGGGTGGGTGTTAGCCACTTGGAGGCATACAGTAAAAAGTGGGATACAAATTATTTAAATAAATAAATTTAAGTTGAAAGGAATTGTGTTCTGGAAAAGTGTGCAGCTGTGCAACCTAATCTGCATGTCTGTGTTCCAAACTAAGTACAGTGGTACCTCGGGTTAAGTACTCAATTCGTTCCGGAGGTCCGTTCTTAACCTGAAACTGTTCTTAACCTGAAGCACCACTTTGGCTAATGGGGCCTCCTGCTGCCGCCGTGCCGCCGGAGCACGATTTCTGTTCTTATCCTGAAGCAAAGTTCTTAACCTGAAACAGTATTTCTGGGTTAGCGGAGTCTGTAACCTGAAGCGTATGTAACCTGAAGCATATGTAACCCAAGGTACCACTGTATGATCTGTTGGATGTGGACTGGAGAGGCTCACTGGCAGAGGAAAAGGGGTGTTGGGGGGGTGCGGTCTGCTCCAGGTGCCATCCCTGGGGGGGGGCAACATCGCCACCCGCCACCCCGGATGCTCACCAAGGGTGGCGGGAGGCTAGCAGTGCCCCTCCCCTGACACTCACCACACCGGAGGCAGAAGGCTAGGGACACTCGCCATGCGGGCGGCTAACCCCGCCCCCACACCGCTCCGGGTGCCAGAGCAGGTAGCTCCGCCTCTGGAGAAGCTTGCTCCAAAGATTGGAGCCAACCAAAATCCTTCTCCTTATTCCAGACATCCAACAAAGCCCTGCACTGCTGTCACCACTGATTTAAAATGTAAGGAGGTTTTCCCTTTGCAGTTTAAAGGATTTATTTGGAGGCTTGTTCTCCTTTTGAGTTTCCTGAGGCACCTGGAAGCGCAAATTCAAAAAACTAGCTAAACTAAATTTAGTTTAGTTTCGCTGCAGATTATTGGTTATATGGAAGAGTTTAATTCTAAACAGCAAGTCATAAACTAAAATCTAATTGGGCTAAGGAGGTCTATATTAATTGCCATTGAAGGACACAGATCCCAACCCTCAAGGGAAGAAGGTTCAGAGCCCGGAGATGATGATGAGTGGTCAGGGGGAGAAGAGGGAGAAGACTGGAAGGAGGAAGTGTTGGTAGCTGAAGAGGCAACCAGGTTTAGTGAGCAGGAAGAGGCTGGGGCAGAGATAAGTCCAGAATCAGAGACAGAAGCTGAAGCAAGAGAGGAGGGAGGCCAAGAGGCAAAGATGAGTTAGGCTGGTGAAGAAGCAAGGGTGTCTCTTCCTCCTTCTGCAAAAAAACCCCTCCCCTCCCCTGGTTGCCCAGAACCAGGAAAGGGATGAAGTGGGAGGAGCAAAGGCAAGCACACTGGCATAGTCTCAGATTGCTTGGGGAAAATCTGGGAAAGGAGGAGACTTAGGCAGCTGTGGGAAGATGGGGACCTTCAGTCTCCACAAATGCCTCATAGGGGCAAGACCTACCCAGAAGAGTTGCTGTGCTCATTAGGCCTGACACTCCTGAGGAGACCTTGTTTCTTCTAAGAAAGAGTTAACTTCATGTACTCTGTGTGATTTATTGCTGCATTGCCCCTGACAATAATAATCTAAACAGAACTTACTTCTGATTAGACATTTCCAGGCTTGCACTATTACCTGACTTTTAACTGATTAATTAAGTGATTACATTTAAGTAAATTTGCATCTCACAAAAAATTCAATATAGATTATTCTCATGAGATACTAAGGAAAGTGTGAAACTGATTATAATTTAATTAACAGAAGCTGCCATTCTTTGTTTGGATGAAAGATAATATTTAGTGCTCTTTTCTTTAGTTATGGCTGTGAACACACCAGAATCAAAATAGCTTTGAAAATAAGTTGTTGTGGTCTTAATTCTTAGTCTCATCAATTGTAGTTTTCCCTTACACTGTTTTCCCCACTAATTAAGGCTGTGGCCCAATGGAAACCTACTTGGGAGTAGTCCCCAATGAATTGAATGGGTCTTAATTTGAAGCAAATATGCATAGGATTGGGTTGCCCAACTGTAATCTTAAGCATATTTACTGAGTAAATCCATTGAACTCAGTGGGTCTCCTCTGTGAGTAAATTGTCTTACCATGAACCAGTGTAGTACAGTGGTTAGAGTGTCAGACTAGGACCTGGGGGAGTAAGGTTCAAATCCCCCACTTGCCTATGAAACTTACTGGGTGACCTAGGGCTACACCCTCCCTCACTTTCAGCCTAATCTGCTTCATGGGGTGGACTCTCCTTCCTTGGAGGTTTTTAAGCAGAGTTTGGATGGCCATCTATCATGGATGCTTTTGTGGAGTTGGCAAAGTTGACGGGGAGGATTAGAATCATAGAATCATAGAGTTGGAAGAGACCACAAGGGCCATCGAGTCCAACCCCCTGCCAAGCAGGAAACACCATCAGAGCACTCCTGACATATGGTTGTCAAGCCTCTGGATTAGGAATCGACCTGAAGAAAAATACCAAAAGGACTGGAGCAAATTTATTTATTATTTGAAATAATAATAATAATAATAATAATAATAATAATAATAATAATAATAATAATAATAATAATTTATTATTTGTACCCCGCCCATCTGGCTGGGTTTCCCCAGCCACTCTGGGCGGCTTCCATAGAAACCAAAAATACACTAAAATATCACACATTAAAAACTTCCCTGAACAGGGCTGCCTTAAGATGTCTTCTGAATGTCAGGTAGTTGTTTATCACTTTGACATCTGATGGGAGGGCGTTCCACAGGGCGGGCTCCACTACCGAGAAGGCCCCTGCCTGGTTCCCTGTAGTTTTGCTTCTCGCAATGAGGGAACCGCCAGAAGGCCCTCGGCGCTGGACCTCAGTGTCTGGGCAGAACGATGGGGATGGAGACGCTCCTTCAGGTCTACTGGGCCGAGGCCGTTTAGGGCTTTAAAGGTCAACACCAGCACTTTGAATTGTGCTCGAAAACGTAATGAAAGAAAATTGTACCCATATGAAAACGTTTGTAGCATTAACGTGAAATGTTTTGTAATGAGAAATTAAGATGCTGATTTATTTTTAAATATTTACAAATAAGAATGTGATTTCTTAAGGCTAATATATGATAAAGAAGTGATTATGGGAATGCAATAGATATGTTAAATGTCATAGGGATGTCAGAAAGAGAGACGGAAGGAAGTCAAAGCTCATTCTGAGCAAATAACATAAGTTGTGAATATGTGTATGAAATTAAGATGAACTATGGAAAAATCAATAAAAATTATGATTTTAAAAAATATCATGGATGCTTTAGTTGAGATTCCTGCACTGCAGGGGGTTGTTCGGGTTGCCATACATCCGGAATTTCCCCGACATTGCCGGAAAATGGCACTTGGGAGCATTCTCCAGGTTGAAAACGCAGAAATGTCTGGAAAAAATCCAGACATACTGTATGGCAACCCATGTCAGAAGTCAATATTTTGGCGATTTCCCAAAAATAGCTCAAAACTGAAAAAAAGAAGAAGCTCAACAACCTTTTGAAATATGGCAGCCCTAAGACTCTCAGGATGATTCTATATTGGCGCTCTGGTTTGAGGAGCTGGGCTTAAATCCAATACTGGATGCAAGCGATACTCCACTTCCTTTTTGATTGCTCTGTCTGCACTTTGAGTTTCAACAGAGTTCGTACTGGCAAAGCGTTCTCTGGGTTGTTCTCATAATTATGTAACGGGATGCCTGACAAATTATTATTATTATTTTATTTTTAAAAATGCAATTGGCTTGTTTCCTTTTTTCAAAGAATGCACGCTCTATAGATTTTTCTCCATCTACGCCTGAAGTGAAGATCAATGCAAAGAAATAATTTAAATTCACAATCAGCTTTTGTGCTATAGCAGAATTATGTAACAGACTTGTAATAGGCAAGTTGCCTTGTTATGAGTTGGTGAGTAGAAATTGTACTGCACTGACTGGAAGTGGCAGGACGCTAGCTTGTTGAAACTGAAGACAGGCTGGGGTTGAGTGTCCCCCATTAACAGCTGGTCCATCCCAGTTAGGGTGGGGCTAAGGTTGTTTCATCCCATTTCCATGTGGATTTTTTTGGGAAATCCTTAAGACAGCTGCATGGAAATACAAACTTTTTTAAAAAAGTACCATATTTTTTGCTCTATAAGACTCACTTTTCCCCTCCTAAAAAGTAAGGGGAAATGTGTGTGCATCTTATGGAGTGAATGCAGGCTGCTCAGCTATCCCAGAAGCCAGAACAGCAAGAGGGATCGCTGCTTTCGCTGCGCAGCAATCCCTCTTGCTGTTCTGGCTTCTGGGATTCAGAATATTTTTTTTCTTGTTTTCCTCCTCCAAAAACTAGGTGTGTCTTATGATCTGGTGCGTCTTATAGAGCGAAAAATATGGTAACTACAAGGCAATCTGAGGGCTTCAGCACTGCATCTGTTCTTCTGAAATGTATTTCTTCCTTTTAAACTTTTAAAAATAGACAATCTAGCTGCCCACAGAATGTTCTTGTCGCCAAGAACTTGATGGGACTTGATGACATTCCAGAAGTCTCAGGTGAAATCAGGGGCATCAATATTGGGGGGCCTAGGCAAGCCCCACCCTGCATAATTGATCACAAGACATGGCGTGCGCGCACACCATTTGAATGGCAATGCCCGTCAACTTGGAGTTGGCACCCATGGGTTTAATTTTACGGGAGGGAGAGTTGGAGTCCAGCAATATCTGTCAGGTCACAGGTTCCTACCCCTGGCCTATACAATTGGTCCTACCCTGTGATGGTTTAATTCACAAGCTCCAGAGTGATGATGGTTTGTTCCAGGCAGCAATAGAATCTATGCTGCTCGGCACATGCTAAGGTTATCCTGGGAGGTGGAGTCATTAAATGCACAGCAACATGGCATTTTATTCCTGGGAAGTGGCTCTTTGTGCAGAGAGTTATGCACCTTCCCAGTTCCCCTAGATTTTTGAATAGGTACCAAACTCTGTTTAGATTTTCCCTGCAATGCAAAAAGCCCTGGGATTCCCAAATGCATGCTGTATAATGTCAGAGCCCTAGTAAGCCCCCCTGAGTTCAATGGGACTTATCCTAGATAAGTGTGCATAGGATTGCAACCTCCATCTCCAGAATCAGCAAGGAGATCAGGCCAAGGTTGGTGCAAAAGCAGTTAAATTTATGCTTGCATTCTTGCATACCCAGCTTATATTTTCAGGTGTTGTATCTGGCAAGAACAATGTATTCAATTAAACTGTCTTCTAATAATTTCATATCTAGTTAAACTGGCTGAAAAACAATGCTCTCCATCATTTAAATTGTCTTCTGCTATTTCACATGGAGCAGCATTCACCAGTCACACAGGTAGAGACTTCATAGCGCAATTTATCTTCATGGACGTACTGCTATAGAATTACTTCTCCTCCAAAAAGCCCGGTGCCTTAATAAAAGCTGTCCCTCTGGTGGATAAAATGTTTTATTGATAGTACAAGAGTGATCAACTGAATTTCCTTCATTTTCTGATTTGTTTTGGAGAACCTTTCCCACCCACCTTCCCAAATATTTCCCCCCTTCTTTATATAAGTTTGAGGGATTACTTCCAATTGAAGAGTTACAGTGTCCTTATTAAAGGCACCAATTACCTGCTCATGTCATATCTTCCAAGTTTGGGCACAAATAACACTATTAATATTCTGCACCAATTTCACATAATAAATGGCCTTTCTTTGATATTTCTCAGCAGGATAGTTTTCCATTACCACATTGGATTTATTTATGGATATTCTCAAGAATCTGCATAAACACACAATGAATACCCAACTACAAAAGTTACAAACACACACACATGCTGCTCTAGATTTGTCTTTCGGGATTTTCAAAATCAAAAATCCCTAAAGCTGCAATCCTGACTCCACTAAACTGGGACTAAGTCCCATTGAACTTACTTTTGAGTAAACATGGTTAGGATTGCTTTAAGGCATTCCTACAGAAACCCCACTTCATTTGCATAATCACAGCAAATGTGCTTTTAAATTTTAAATTTTAATGTAATTTAATTTTCATTTTTTTCATTTTTCAACATTTATAAGAAAATCTTCATGCTCTGTTCCGTCTTGTTTCCAATGCCCTCCTTCCCATTCTTCTTTGCTTCTAACTGCATTCATTTATTTTGGGGGGTATATCGGTCACCTTTACATATTTAAAATGTGTGCTCAAGATGCTTCACAGATGTAATAAATAAATAAAGATAAATTTCTAAAGAGTATCAACAAATACATTTTTAGGCATACACTTAAAATTTTAGGTGTCTACCTAAAAAATTGTATACTTTTAAAATGGTAACCAGCAGATAACAACAACTATGTTGGCAGATGGATGAGCTCAGATGCTTCGAGAAGGAAGAACAGTAGTACATCTACATCTTCTTCACATCAGAAGAGGTCAACCTTTTGCCCTCCATATGTTTGCTGAACTACAACTCCCATGATCCCTGTCCTTGGCCATGCCAGTTGGGGCTGATGTGAGTTGGAAATGACTAATGGTTCCGCAACATCCCGGAAAAAGTGTCAAGTGGGGTACTGCAAGTCCAGGACCCTTTGTTATTCAACGTCTTCTTAAAAGACTTGGACGAAGGAATTGAGAGGATGCTCATCCAATCTCCAAGTGACACCAAACTTGGAGGGGTAGAAGACAGAATCGGGACCTATTGGAGAACTGGTTCTAAACTAACAACATGAATTTTAATAGGGACAAATTTAAGGTTCTGCACTTAGGCAGGAAGAACCAGCTGCACAAACAGAAGATGGGGGACACCTGGCTTGGCAGTAGTACATGTGAAAAGGATCTAGGGGTAGACCACAAGCTCAGCATGAGTCAACAGTGTGATGCAGCAGCAAAAAAGCTAATGCTATTCTAGGTTGCATCAACAGAAGTATAGTGTCCAGCTCAAGGGAAGTAATAGTACCACTCTATTCTGCCTTGGTCAGACCACACTTGGAATACTGTGTCTAATTCTGGGCACCACAATTTAAGAAGGATGTTGACAATCTGGAACGTGTGCAGAGGAGAGCAAGCAAGATGATCAAGGATCTGGAAAGTAAGCCTGATGAGGAGCGCTTGAAGGAGCTGGGTATGTTTAGCCTGGAGAAGAGGAGGAGTTGAGATAATGATAGCCATCTTCAACTATCTCACATGGAAGATGGAGCAAGCTTGGACTAGATGATCCCTGGGTCCCTTCCACCTCTACAATTCTATGAAGGACACCTGGAGCACCACAGGTAAGCAAATCCTGCTCTACACCTTTGAATCATGTGTTGCAAACTCAGTTAAACGCCAAAAAAATCACATTTTCAAATATGTGGCGAGGGGTGTGTGTCTCATGATGCCTGGGGAATCTTGATCTCCTTAATGCAAGATAAAAGAATTGCACCCCAGTAATACCATTCCACAAGTGTTTTCTCTGTCTCCTCTTCACCCAAAAAGCAACAAATAGATTAATATTCAGAGTGAAAATCACCAAGAGCCACTTCTAAGGCTTCAGTTTTAAGCTCCTTGCATGTCACTACTAATCTGCAGAACAAACTGGAAAGTTGAGCATGTGTAATGAATCCAGAATCAAAGTAAAATGCAGACCTGCTTCTAGAACCTAGCAGTAACATGCGGACCTTAATATATGTGTTGGTGTAAGAGAAACTCAAGTTACTTCAGGATTCCTGTTTCTCTATAGTACTCAAATTAGAATTTGCACATTGGCCATTGTAGCAAGGGGCTCATAAGCTTTCCCCAAATCAAGAAAAGTTGGTCACTTACCCATCATTTAAAAAAAGGTGCATCTCTCAAAAAGAGTTCAAAGAAGGGGCTCGGATTTGCATACCGTACTTATTTGCTTTGGCTAAAGTTGCATAAAAATACAATTACCATAGTGCAAATGGAAATACAATACATCACACCACAGTATGGAGGACCAGCTGAGATGTGCACTTGCTTAAGCCTCTTGTCTTGGGTAGTTCTCTGGCTGAAGGTTGACTCTCATGAATGTACAGTGGTACCTCGGGTTACATACGCTTCAGGTTACAGACTCCGCGAACTCAGAAATAGTGTTTCAGGTTATGAACTTTGCTTCAGGTTGAGAACAGAAATCATGCTCTGGCGGCATGGCGGCAGCGGGAGGCCCCATTAGCTAAAGTGGTGCTTCAGGTTAAGAACAGTTTCAGGTTAAGAACAGACCTCCAGAAGGAATTAAGTACTTAACCCGAGGTACCACTGTACTATTAAAATAGGAGTCATGTGTGGCAGACCTGTTCTCCCAGGGAGTCTGGATCTTAATTTACTGTTCTTCCAACTTCAGGATTGACACGCAAGGAGAGATGTAGCACTTGGGGACAGTCACAATCTCATAGCAAAGGGCAGTTTTTGATCCCTTTTGATGAAAACTTCACATACCACCCCAAAATTGTTCTTCACTATGAACCTCACCCCTAAAAAAAAAACAACTATCAACATTGCAGTACTGCTTACACTTGGATCCCTCATACTGGTTCAGGGCTTTGGAGAGCGTAAATGACCCTTCTAACTTTGAACTTTTCCGTAGTCCTTACTATATGAAAAATATACAAATTATTAAAATACGAGCTTCTGTTGAAATATATTTACTTGTGCCTCTGGACCTGTAATTAATTGTAAACTTTTGCAGTTGGAAAAGATTGCTAAATAATGCATTTACAGAGCTTAAAAAACTGAGATATCTGTTATTGACCTAGTTTGCTTGCTGTAATTACACAGTAAGGAAAGATTTACGTGAGCAAAAATAATGTTATTAAAGTGACTCTATTTAGAAGAGAAAAAAAGGAATTACGCCCCAAGCTTAATGACTGCTGCCATGACAATGAAGGAACCCAACTTGACAAAACCTTTACTCACATGAATTGTTTTTAGTCACATGTTAACTTCACCTCACTTTTCACTGGATTGAGTGCCGTAAGTCAGAATTTGCCTCAACGTTCAGTTCTAACCACAGGAAATGCTTAAAACTATCCTATCCAGGGTTTGCGCCACACAATGTTGGAATCGGTCCTTTAGTGTGATGGTTCCTATCCTTTACAACTTCCTCAGATACCTTTTCTATTGGGCTTTTGGCACCTGTTGAAGACACGCCTTTTCAGCAAGTCCTTCATGGGATTCATAAATGAAACAAACAAACAAATAAGAATTGTAATAATGATTTTCTCAAATGTGGTTCATTTATGATCTTTTCCTCCTATGTCCTTTGAAGGTCAGATGGATGGCTATTGTTGAAAGAGCTTTTTCTGTGGTGGCCCCTAAACATTTGAACTCACACGCTCGGCATGTTCGCCTGACACCATCTTTATTCTTTCTAAAGGGCTAGGCAAAGTCTGCCCTGTTCTCTTGTGCTTTTCATGGAATTATCGGTACCTCTCTCTTCTCAAATCCTCTTCAGAGGGAATGGTATTTTGTGGTATTTAAGATCCTTCACTGAGGGCACTCGGATGTCACAGAAAACATAGGTAAAGGTAAAGGTAAATGAACCATTAGGTCCAGTCGTGACCAACTCTGGGGTTGCGGCGCTCGTCTTGCTTTATTGGCCGAGGAAGCCAGCGTACAGCTTCTGGGTCATGTGGCCAGCATGACTAAGCCGCTTCTGGTGAACCAGAGCAGCACACGGAAATGCCGTTTACCTTCCCGCCAGAGCGGTACCTATTTATCTACTTGTACTTGGCATGCTTTCGAACTGCTAGGTTGGCAGGAGCTGGGACTGAGCAACGGGAGCTCATCCCGTCACAGGGATTCGAACCACCAACCTTCTGATCGGCAAGTCCTAGGCTCTGTGGTTTAACCCACAGTGCCACCCGCATCCTACAGAAAACTTAGTGAATGGTTTACTGTGTATGCACCATCATATAAATGGGGAAGGAATTCAATACACTTATTAATGTGAACCTGCCTGATTCACATTTCCGGGGGGGGGGGGACTGAACCACAAAGCTGCTATCCTTTGAAATTTGCACTGCTCTGATGGTTCTCCAACCGAAAATTGTGTACAAAATGGGGGGAAGCGTATGTATCTATGAGTGAAGTTAACATACAAAAAATGCATTGTGCAATTAGGCAAAAGTATTTGCAAAAATATGTATAGTAAGCAGGATTGCATAGAAGAATGTGTATAATTAGGGGGTTGCCTGTACTACAAGCAGCTATATTTCCCCCCATCTCGGTTTAGGACTAAGGGCCAAGCACATTCACGATTTGATCACTCCAGGAACTGGTAGTGACTTGTGCATGCGAATGGACCATCTCAGATGGAACTTCGGAATCACCTCTCCCAACCATGCTTTTTCAATGTTGCACCAACACCAGAGGTGTCTGTACAACCCTAGATTCCTTGAGAACCACAGCATGCCCTCTTTCTTGGAACACTGTGTACAGTTCTGGCCCTCTCACCAAATAGGGGAGAGTAGAGCTGGAGAAAGTTCAGAAAGGGGCAACCAATGTGACCAAAGGGTTGGAGCAAATGCCCTATGAGGAAAGGTGAAAACATTTGGAGCTTCTTAGTTTCAAAGAAAAGTGAGTAAGGGGGAGCATGATAGTAGTGTATAAAGTTGGGCATGGTATAGAAAAAGTAGATAAGTAGTTTTCTCCTGCCTACACTAGGACTTGGGGTCATCCAATGAAACTGAATATTGGAAGATTCAGGAAAAGACAAAAGGGGATCTCTCTTCACACAGTGATTAATAATAATAATAATAATAATAATAATAATAATAATAATAAATAGTTAAACTATGAAATTCACTCCTGCCTGCTATAGTACAGTGGTACCTCGGGTTACATACGCTTCAGGTTACATACGCTTCAGGTTATAGACTCCACTAACCCAGAAATAGTGCTTCAGGTTAAGAACTTTGCTACAGGATGATAACAGAAATCGTGCTCTGGCGGTGCGGCGGCAGCAGGAGGCCCCATTAGCTAAAGTGGTGCTTCAGGTTAAGAACAGTTTCAGGTTAAGAACGGACCTCCGGAACGAATTAAGTACTTAACCCGAGGTACCACTGTAATGGCCACTGACTTTAAAAGGGGTTCAACAAATTCGTAACAGATAAGACTATCAGTGGTTACTAGCCAGGATGACTATGTTCACTCTGCACTGTTGGGGTCAATATGTCTCTGAATATCAGTTGCTGTGAATCAGCGTGGGGACAGTGCTGTTGACCTCATGTTCTGCTTGCATAGGCATCCAGTTGGTGACTGTGAGAACAGGATGCTGGAAAAGAAGATCCAGCAGAGATCTTCAGATATACTGCCTCCCTGGACTTTTGCTGCAGAACCTTCTGTGCTTAATCCTCAACTGCTTACATCCCATACCTTCAAAGCACATGACTTCCCCCAAGGAATCTTGCGAACTTTTATTAAGGGTGCTGGGAATTGCAGCTCCGTGAGGAGTAAACTACAGTTTCCAGGATTCTTTGATGGAAGCCATGTACTTTAACTGCATGATGTGTTACAGAGCACCCATCACTTCAGCTTTTGCTTGTGTTCTAGGAAGCTCCCTTGTAGCAGGTCACCTTATTAGTGCATCTAAGACAGTGTCATTAGACTTCCGGCAGTGGCTCTCCAACGTCTAAGGGAGAGGAAGATCTTTCTCATTATCCACTACCCATTTCTGTAAATTGGAGGTGATGGGAACTGAATTGGGGACCTTCTGCATCCACAACAAGTATAAATGGCACCTCCCCCAAGTCTAGTTGCTGTACTTTCCCATATAACCTCCTTTTAATTCATTTGTACTTCTCCTAGGGCCCTCGTATTTACGGGACCAGCTCTCCTGGTGTGCCCCGCAGAGGACCTTAAGGTCCATGAATAATCATAGTTTAGAGGTCTCGGGCCCTAAGGAAGTCAGATTATCCTTCACCAGGGCCAGGGCTTTCTCAGTGATGGCTCCGACCTGGTGGAATGCTCTGTCCCATGAGACCAGGGCCCTGCAGGATTTAACCTCCTTCTGCAGGGCCTGTAAGACAGAGCTATTCCTCTTGGCTTTCAATTTGAATTTAGCCTGATCTTTTATTCCCCTTCCTTCCCCCCCCTCCCCTTTTTATGAAGATTACCCGCTCTGGGATCCCACAGCTAATTCCCCCCTGGCCTCCTTGCTGACCCAAATAGGACTAATTTAGCCAGCTAGCCCTGGTGATCATCTAATGTTTATTGGATGGATTTCCCCCTAAATTGATTTTAGAACTTTGAATTTATTGTTATTCACGCTTTTATACTGTATTTTATGCTGTTTTTTGTTGTATCACAATTGTTTTAAATTTGTTGTTAGCTGCCCTGAGCCCGGTTTTCTGAACCGGGAAGGACGGGGTATAAATAAAAAATTATTTATTTATTATTTATTTACACCATTCTGCTGTGTCCCTTATTTCTCCTGCTCTGATAACTTCCGACCCTCTGCCCCAGTCTGTAATCACACCATGTCATCATCTGGGTCACTGTTTGACTTGTACATTTGAACACTTCCATATTCTGCAAGGCACAACCAGTCACGGATGTAGCGTGGGGGGGGGGACAGGGGATGTAGCCCTGGCACACAACTTTTAGTGAACCAGGCGCACCCATTCAGGGATCCCTGTTCCACTCTGCCTGCTGCTGGTTGCCAAGGTTGTCTTGCCACCCTGTGCCACCCTGCCTGCCAAGGTTGTCTTGCCACCATGTCCCTGGCCCCTTTGCTGAATGGCTGCCCTGTGTGGGCGGGCAGACAAGCGGCACACAGAAGCCCCACAAACCCTCCATGGTGTCAGCGCTGAGTGCTGGGCTGGCACAGCCAGTTTTGTTCACCTTCCTCACCCTGCCCCTAGTCCTGCCCAGTACGTGTGCATGCATGCGCACATGCCCCGGGTGCCAGCAAAGGACGCAACACCACTGCAACCATTCTCTTACAAAACACCTCTATGTTGTCTTTATTACTCATGCACTGACTGTCCAAACAAAGGAGTTTCGCTTCATGTCTTTCTCCCCCATGCTCACACTGTGATTCCTCAGGACAATACATACATAATGTCTTATCAATATTTCAGGTATTCCAACTTTTGCCTGACTTGTCCAGCCAATCAAAAATATATTGATGTCCAGAATTTTTAGGAACAAAATGCTACTACAACAGGCATCCATCGGTGTGAATGATATATTTTTACCTCAAGGGAACCTTCAGCTCGATCAAAAAGAAACCTACTTGGTTTCAATGAGTCTGAGTTTGTCGTAAGTTTGCTTAAGATCCCAGTCCTAAAGAGGAAAATCCCACTGTTTCTACAATCTGGTGACCCGCTGCCTCCTATACACACCCATCAGTCCTCAGAGCTGTCATTTGAATGGGCTACTGTGCATAGTTGCTAATGTTAGATTGCTTTTGTAGCTTAGGGATGTTTTGTTGTTTGAGTGTGTTGTCACTTGCTGTACACTCGCTACCTCCAAGCATATGATCATGTAGGGAGAAATATTGCATTTACTAAAAGTTCACAAACGCACTTTGCAGTGATTTCCTCCACAGGAGTGATAGCACAAAGTACTGCCACAATCGTGGAAATTGCTGCAACGGGGGACCAGTGTACCGATGGCTCACGCAATACTTTTTCCATGCAATTACAGTTGCACATGTAGCCTGCAGTAATTGTGCTGAGAAAATGGCTGTGGATATTGTTTCATTGTCATAAAGTTGAGTGGTGACCACCCGCAAACTTTCTTTACCTGCCTAGTATCTGTAGAATCCAAGTCTAACACAGCAGAAAAGCCAGAGAAGTCTTCTTCTTTATTACCAGTTTGTCTTATGCAGGGATCAGAGATAGTAGAAGGCCACTTTTCAACAGCCAAATTACCTTGGTCATACATTGTAACAAGGCTATTATAGACTACCATCCCATGCACAGGTACTCATGTATACATCCCACTGAATCAATGGAACTCAGTCACACACAAGTGACAGCAGGACCAAATCCATAATCTTATATTGCTCCTCAAAATACAATACAAATCACAACCTGGCCAATGTTTTCATTTTTTAAAAAAACAACAACCATAAAATATTTAAGCCACAAGCATTGAGGACCTAGATGCCTGATTACAATAATAAGAAAACGACGAGCACAGTTCTACATGCTTTCAAACTGAAACTAGCATTTGCTACGGGAAGAGAAATGGCCTTACCATGCAATGCATCAGGAGGAGAAAATCACCGAGCATGCTGCAGAAATTAAGCTCAGCATGGCATCCAGATTCCCTTTGGAATGCGTGAAGATTGTCCAACCCATCCTTCCCAGCCAAGCGGACAAGTTTTCTCTAGGCTTGAATTCTTCACCAGGAGTCAGAGCTTTCAAGTGCATTGTACTTTCTTCATTGAGAGGTATGTTTCCTCCAGTTACGTTTCAGCTCTGCAATGCCATTTCCAATCAGCCTGGAGAGGTTCTTCATTCCGAGATCTGTGCTGTCATCAGAGACTCCAAAGGAAAGGGAGGAGGACAGAGAGAGAGAGAGAGAGAGAGAGAGAGAGAGAGAGAGAGAAGCATTTTAGTGAAGCTCTGGAGTAGCTAACCAAAAAGGAGGAGGCTGCATCTCCTTTACTCCACTGCAACAAAATTTTGCCCATCCCCCCTACAAAGAGGCAATTACCGTATTTTTCGCCCCATAAGACGCACTTTTTCCCCTCCAAAAATGAAGGGGAAATGTGCCTGCGTCTTATGGGGCGAATGCAGGCTTTCGCTGAAGCCTGGAGAGCGAGGGGGGTCGGTGCGTACCGACCCCCCTCGCTCTCCAGGCTTCAGGAAGCTCTGTGCAACCCTCGGGAGACCGGCTCCGAGGGTTGCGCAGAGCTGCCTGCAATCCCGGGACCAGCGCAGCTCTGCGCGGCCACCGGGAGCCGGGGGCGAAGCTCCGCCCCACTCCCGGTGGCCGTGCAGAGCTGCCTGCGGTCCTGGGACCAGCGCAGCTCTGCCCGGCCACCGGGAGCCGGGGGAGAAGCTCCGCCCCGCTCCCGGTGGCCGTGCAGAGCTGCCTGCGGTCCTGGGACCAGCGCAGCTCTGCCCGGCCACCGGGAGCCGGGGGAGAAGCTCCGCCCTGCTCCCGGTGGCCCTGCAGAGCTGCCTGCGGTCCTGGGACCAGCGCAGCTCTGCGCCGCCATCCCAAGCCCCGCTCGGGATGGCGGCACAGAGCTGCCTGCCGTTGCGGGACTGCAGGCAGGTCTACGCCGCCATCCCCAGCGGGGCGCTAAGTCCCGCCCCGCTCGGGATGGCGGCACAGAGCTGCCTGCCGTCGCGGGGAGGCAGAGCGTGCCTTCCCACTGTTCCCCGACCTGGTTCTTCCAGCCCCGCACCTGGGGGGGGGGGAAATAATTTTTTTTTCTTTATTTCCCCCCCAAAAAACTAGGTGCGTCTTATGGGCCGGAGCGTCTTATGGGGTGCAAAATACGGTATTTTCTAATGAACAAACTTTCCCAATTCCCACATAGTGCATATTTTGTAATTGCAGCTCAGTTTTGCACTGCCGACAAATGACTCCCTCTGCTTTAAAAGAAGATTAAAACAAGAAACTCCCCGTTTCTCCTTTCCTAACCTGTGTTAGGTCAAGCGTTAGAAATTCTGCCTTCTCTTTAGAAAGTGGTTGGGATAAGAGAGGCGACAAATTCGCCGGAAAAGGGAAATCTTCCAGCCAAGAGAAAAGGCCGCCAGCTGATTTGCCCGAGTCACTCTGGGGCTGCTTACTCTGAATTCAAAAAAGAGATGAACCAAAGGACTGTGATCCTTAAGAGAGGGAGTGATGGAGAAGTGGGAGGGAATAACCAAGGTGACTGAGATTCTGGAGTCAGATACTTGTTTATTTACTTGACATCTGATGAGAGGGCATTCCACAGGGTGGGTGCCACTACCAAGAAGGCCCTTTGCCTGGTTCCCTGTAACCTCACTTCTCACAGAGAGAGAACCGCCAGAAGGCCCTTGGTGCTGGACCTCAGTGTCCAGGCTGAACGATGGGGGGTGGAGATGCATACATCTCAGGCACACATCTTCTTATCATTGCTTGTTCCTTTCACTTGAAGATGCTGGAAATTTAACATGGGGCCCTGGCCTACTAACTCACTGCCACAGATCACAGCACTGATGCCTTGCCTCTGCCTGCTGTTGCTGCGCACCAACTCAGAAGAGTATTCAATAATAGAGTTTTGCCCAGATCTCCTTCAAACCTACTGGAAAGCTCAGACACAAATTAAGCCTTTGTAGTTATGCTAAAAGCAGTGCTGCCTGATCGGCGCTAACAAGTGACAGGTTCCTCTCACTGGCAGTTTCTCCATTTGTGGAATGCCCCCCCCCCATTATTTTGTTTGTTTGTTAAATTCATGGAGAAAAGGCTATCAGTCTCTTGATACTATGTTTCTTGATATCAGTTGCTGTGAATCACAAGTAGGGAAAGTACATTCAAACGCTGCCTGCAAGTTTATGTTCACGTATCTAATAATATGCATTCATTAAGTTGCAAATGAAGTCAATGGCAATGTGAATGTGAGGCTCCTGCTCAGGTAAAACAGTTGAATAATTTGGAAGGAAGTTAAAAGAATTCTGACTAAAATTCAGCCAAATTACATGGTTTGGCTCATCTGCCACCACTGCATTGCAGCCAATGGAAGTTTACTTTCCAAATTCGGAAAGCCGCATTCAAAGCCCAACCACTGTAAGTATTTCAAGAAGAGTTTGCAGTATTTCTCTTAGACATTAGCCGGGTTCCATGGAACTGCCTTAAATCATACCATTGGTTTAGTACTGTTAATTTTGATGGACAGTGACTCTCCAGAAGCTCAGGCAGAGAGACTCTTCAGTGCCCAGTACCTAGGGATGGATGCCATCAGACCATTTCTGGAGCTAGTCACTGTCACATGCATTCATTCATAAGTGGCTTCGCTGCTATTTCCACATTCAAATGCAAACAAATAACAATAATACAGGGAAAAAACTGCTGGAAAAATCACATTTAAACATGTACTTTCTCACAAAATAACAATTTCTAAACATAGTTTATTTCTAATATTTTCATATTTCATATTCTAATATTTTTTCTTGAGAGTCCCATGGACTGCAAGAAGATCAAACCTATCCATCCTTAAGGAAATCAGCCCTGAGTGCTCACTGGAAGGACAGATCCTGAAGCTGAGGCTCCAATACTTTGGCCACCTCATGAGAAGAGAAGACTCCCTGGAAAAGACCCTGATGTTGGGAAAGAGTGAGGGCACAAGGAGAAGGGGACGACAGGGGACGAGATGGTTGGACAGTGTTCTCGAAGCTACCAGCATGAGTTTGACCAAACTGCGGGAGGCAGTGGAAGACAGGAGTGCCTGGTGTGCTCTGGTCCATGGGGTCATGAAGAGTCAGACACGACTAAACGACTAAACAACAACAACAATATTTTCCTCCAACTCTACAATTCTATGATTCTATGATTATCTGAAACAGGGGGGGTCACAGGATCTGGGTGGTAGGCAAGATTCTTACCTCCACATTCATACCCTGCAGGTCAAGTTTGACACCTGATGTCACAATGACATCACGTGACCCATTTTTGCCTTTGCAGGGTGGGGAGCAAGTGTGCAGTTCTTTCCACACTCCAACAATAAGCTGATTGTCAGCACTGGGGAAACTGTGCACACTCTTCCCAAGTGCTGACAAACAGCTGATTGTTGCTGCCAGAGAAGTGTTGTGCAAGGGGCTTTGCAGGCAGTGCTGATCAGTAAAGCCTTTTTAACCCAAGACCTGATTTTACTTGCCCAACAGCTTGCACCATATATTAATCTCCCAATGCTGGTTTTCCACAATGTCTTCATTTTCCCAATCTTAAATTTAGTTCTCCGCGTTTCTGTGGCATTTGCAAGAAGAAGAAAATCCTCATGAAGATTCATCAGCTTTTAAGTGCAAAATTCTCCTAATAAACACATTATTGTAAGTACTTTTAACTAATAATGAACTAACACATTTCTGCAAGAAATTTCCCATGATAAAGTGCATTTTTGTATATTGCTTTCACTAACATATGTATTCTTCTGCACATACACGCCCAATATATACATTTGGTACATATTGTTTGACTGGAGAACTGCATTGCAAAATTCAGAGAAGTATGAATTCCAAAGGATAGCGACGTTTCACTTTGCATGTTGTTTCAAGAAGTGTTAATTGGGAATTTCCCCATTAAAATGCAAACAAAAACTAATTTCGCCTCCATCTCTACTCCCCCATCAGTCACCTCAAAGTAAGGTTAAGTGCAACAAAACTCTACACCACACCCATGAGAACATCACCAAAATTTCACATACACACACACAAATGATAATATTCAAATGCAATTTATTTTTTTCATTAATTGATTGAAAAAGCTGTAGTCAGAGTGCTGAGAGCTGTTAGGAGACCCCTGTTTCCTGCTCAGAGCTACAATTCTCATAGTGGTTGTCAATTCCTCTTCCTCACAGAGAACTCCAGGAACTGTAACTTTCTGAAGGGACTGGTGGTCTGCATAGCTGCATAGCTGATTATTTGGTCTTATGAAGTGCCATGCATGGGTCAACTCACCTCAAAAACGCAGAGTCAGAAAAGATCTAGAACCAAAGTGACCAAGGGGATGGAGTGACTCTCCTACGAAGAAAAACTGCAGTGTTTGGGACTTAAGAGGTGACGTGATAGAAGTTTATAAAATTATGCGTGGCATGAAAGAAAGTGGATGGAGAAAAACTTTTCTCCCTCCCTCACAACACCAGAATTCACAGACACCCAATGAACCTGGAAATTGGAAGAGTCAGGACAGATAAGTGATTTCTTTGCACACAGGAAGCAATGGTGGCCACCAATTTAGATGGCTTCCAAGGAGGATGAGATTAATTCATGGAGGAGAGGGCTATTGATGGCTCCTTCTCATGATGGCTATTCTCTGCCTCCACGTTGGAGGCAACAATGTTTCTAGATACCAGTTGCTAGAAACCACAGGAAAGGAGATCACTCTTGTGCTCAAATCCTGCTTGTAGGTTTCCCCCAGACATCTGGTTGGCCCTAGTGAGAACAGGAGGCTGGACTTGATGGCTTGATCCAGCAGGCTCTTCTTATGGTCTTACAAGCATCAATGATCAGCTGATTACAAGATAACTACATGAAGACATAGCTTTTCTTGGAAAGCCCTTCTCAGGAGAAGTGACAGCCTCCAGTCAGCAGCCCTCAAGAAGAACAAAGAAGAATTTGCCTCCATTCCTGGAATTTCCGCACACACACCCCCTTGGAGAACCATCAGAACGGCCGCACCATTTCACAACTCTGTGAATGGGTCAGCAAAATGTGTGTGAGGGGTTGAGTTCATGCTCAGCATTAGTCCCTGACAGGCCTGGGCAGAGGTAGGGCAGCACACTACACTTGCTCCGGGCCTCAGAGGGGTGCTGCTGGACTTACACAATCATGACAAGAATGCCCTGTGCCTCCTAGCCGACCGGGGACTCTCACCCTGGTCTCAGATAAGCTCTGCATGGGCTGGGCCTGGGCCTAGGCCTGGAAAGTGTGAAAAGAACACACACGACTATGTTTTACAGTCATAGAGTCAGAGAATTGTAGAGCTGGAAGGGACTGTGTGGATCATTTAGTTCAACACTCTGCAATGCAGAAATATGCAGCTGTCATACATGGAGGCTGGCAGTGCTATTTTTCTAGAAGAAGAAGTGCCAGAACTCACCATGAATGCCTCCCTTGTTGTTTTATAATGACAATGGCGCCCACCTGAGAGGTGCCAGAACTGAGTTCTGGTGAGTTCCGGCTGGAAAAAAGCTCTGGGAGCAAGGGCTGTAGGTTGGAAGTGATAGACAAGCTACCTCTCATGAAACTTGACTACCATTGTTCAACTTCTCATTCAAATTCTCATGCCAGAAAGTGACACGGCACACAGTTTAGAAGCCACTGTCCTAATTAAATTGCACTTCAGTTTAGAAATCACGTTTTTGGAATGCTCTAGTATAACTCAGTCTCAGCTTTGAAGCAAAATGGAGTCAGGAAGTTGACGAGATTAGACTCCATCAGTCAACATCAGTGTACACCTGAAAACGTGAAAGGAAAAGAAGTAGACCCTCAGGATTTAGAGATGTATGTATAGCATAACACTAAAACTAGAAAAAAGCAGTTCGGTGCAAAATATTTTACTGCAAGTGAGTCAACATGGAAAAGAAATGAAAAATTCAAAAAAAATGCAGAACACTTATCATCTGAGTTAAGCAGCTGTGTTTAAATTACACTTACTGTCCAATACCTAATTATTTCATGAAGCTGTGGATCAAGCCGGGCAAGGAAGTATCACATACTTCTGCACATACCAACCACAGCCAGAGTTTGCTGACCTAAGTTACACTCCTAATAGTCAATTTCTGCAGTGTTTCACTGCACTATTCATACTGCTTCCCTTGGCCGAACCTACTTCTGCTCCAGCAATGCTCCCTCAGGGGTGATCTGGAACAGCGAATGGCCATTAAAGGCTGCATGTGGATAGCAGAGGCATAATTTGATTGCAGAAATTCTGCATCCTATTTGCGCGCAGAGAAATTGTGCTGGGGATAGGGGCTTTCTGCCAAACTTCTCCAGAGAGAGGAGGAATTCTCCAACAGCTTCTCAGGGATGGGGTTCATCATCAGTATAGTAGCAGTTACAAAGCTTCTTCCTTTTCCCCCAAGTTGGTGGGTTTCCTAAGGTTGGTGCAGAAGCAGCGACTGTGCTGGCAACCTGGTCATCATTTAAAATCCTCCACTGTGTCTTGGATCTCTCCCTGTTCTAAGGCAACTGTCACCAAAAGGGGGGAAAGAAGTGAAGAATATTCTGGGGGGGGGGATTTGCAAAGCGGCCTCCTTTTTTCCAGGTTGGGGAGAGAAAAGAGGAAATCTCAGACTTTTTCCTCAGAAAAACACCTTCTGGGAAATTTAAGATAAGCTGTCATGGATTAGGTGCCAGAACTGGGAATGGCTTCCCAGAATTTTGTGAGCTGATGAGGGTGAAATTAGATTATGGTGCAAATAAGTAAGTAAGTAAGTAAGTAAGTAAGTAAGTAAATAAATAAATAAATAAAGTGCACGAGGATCTCCTTTTTTAAAAAAGTAAGTTCAAAGCAGCTGCTAGGAACCTGAATAAGAACAGATCCTGTGCTGTTTTCCTGATCTAAATCGCCACTTTCATGAGGGAGAGAACAGAAGGACTAGTATGGTATCTCTCTGTTTGTTGTAACAGGGATACTGACAGCTTTTAAGGGCATTCTTTAGTTTGGAGAAATGATGCAAGTGACTCCCCCTATTCTCTAGCACAATATCCCCACATATCCCCATTTCCCTCACTTATAAAGCTGCTTTTAACTTCTTTTATTCTTATTATTTTTAAAAAGAGTGGGTGATCTTCATCATATATTTCCAGTCTCATCTAGTAGTACCCATATAACATTTCTTCACAGGATCAGAAGTGCTTGAGTAAAGTCTGACTTGAGTCCCTCAACATGCTTACATGAGCAATAAGGATAAAAACAGGGCCTTAGTCCCCTGTCCCTTCAAAAGAAAGGTGGCAAAACAAAGGGGTCCCCCCCCTTTGATTTTACAACTACCTTGGGAGGGAATAAAGTTAGCCATTCCTTTCACAAGCATTCCAAGAGGTTCGTTGGTGTGAGCATGCTTTTTGATGCAGCCTAATCGGATAGTGGCTCCCCTCTCTCCATCATGCACCTACTTACAAGATCCCAAGGGAAGCAGATGCATTGCACCATCAGCAACATGGGGCTGCATCAGCAGTGGGAGCCCCACGCAACCCAATGCGATCCATCAGCAAAGTGAACGTTGCAGAGGACACTGGGGCAGAGCCCTCAGACCATGTGCTGGCGCAAGTGGCTTCTGAGCTAAGAGGTGTGCCTTAGCCTTCCCTGCTATGTTGCAAAGGTTCCTGCGGTGCATATTCCATCTCTCGTGCTCCAGGCAAACACCACCACCCACCACCACCCCTGAAGCAATGCAGAAACTAAGAGGGTGCCTAAGCAGCCTTTGCAACATTGCTGAAGTTGCCTCTCTGATTTTCTGCAGTGGTCTCTCACAGGCAACAAAACGTCTCACCCCATCAGTCAAATGCAAAAACGTAATAAATGTTGTAATCCTCGACCACTGTCTCTCTTCCCTTTCTCGTGCACCCTTGTTTTGAGTATGGGGCTCCCATATGCTCTCACCTCTCCTAATAGCACCACATATTGAGAGTTGTACATAGGGGGCTGTGGGTAGGAAAGGGTCTGAATCAGGCCCAAAGCATTGGACCAAATTATATTATTCTCATTCCCATTGCTTCTTTTCTAAGTAGATTTTGTTTTTAATCTTGTGAAGGAGACGTGTCAGTCTGCAGAAGTAATAAGGATGAATTTGCAGAATTTCCATTCCGAACATCATATAAGAATCAGATTATCTCTGAATATGATGCGGTGATGTACTTGCACATCCTCTGTTTGTTGTCGAAGCTCATTGGGGAAATGATCATCTTCCTGTACAACCATGTAATAAGACAGGACATGCAATGTGCGAATTCACTGAATCTCAAGAGTGATCATCTGCCTGAAATCCTTTTCACCCTAAGCAGATTTGTACTTCAAAAAAGAGAGAAAACTGTCCAGTAAGTTACCCAAATTAACAGTTGTAATTGCTGCATAAATACACACACATTATTATTATTATTTAACTTAGTGCAAATGCCCAAAAAGGAGAGAGAGAGAGGGAGAGAGAGAGAGAGAGGGAGAGAGAGAGAGAGAGAGAGAGAGAGAGAGAGAGAATTGCATCAGGTTACTGGAGGAGAAAACAGCTATCCTCTCAATTAGTCTTATTAAAGTTTAGTTAAGCTCCCCATTATTGGCTTAAAATCATGAACAGGAAAATAACTTCTCTTCAAGTTTCTATGCACTGAAAATTGTAGAAATTTGGGGATATCTTCTTTCATTGGATTAGCTTCTAGGAAAGTATACACGTGTGTGTGTGTGTGTGTGTGTGTGTGTGTGTGTGTGTGTGTGTGTGTACATTTCAAATAATGCAGTCAAAAAAATCAAAACATGTTGCAAGGCTGAGACTTTAATATTAATGCTCTGGCTGTCAGTTTTGTGCTCTGCTCCGTTTCACTGTGCTGAATAGTATTATTCAGGCTTCCAAAGTTTATTGAAATGATTCGGTTGAGTACTAGATGTAAAGGGATGGGAAATGGAATTTAGGAAATCGCTTTTCAAAAATGCTTTTAAGGAATCTGTGCTCATGAAGAGCGTGAAAGGACTTAATCTTTCTGAAGCACTGTTCTGTGCAACTGTTTTCATCTTCGACAAACTTTCTTGACTGAATCTTTTACTTTTCTTTTTGAAATGTCTTAATTTGATGCAAGACATTTGGAAATTACCAGAATAGTGATACTAAGGTTGCAGTCCCAAGCGCACTCAGCATGATGCTGAGCACAATGGGACTTAGCATGCCTAGGATTCCGGCACACTTTTTTGAAAGTAAGTAGCAGCAATACTGCTAGGATTTACTTCTAGGTAAATGTGACTAGAATCAAACATGTGAGGTCACGGTCAGGAAACTTCCATGGGACTAAACATGCTCCACTGACTGGTTTGTGGAATAGTTTACTCAGAATCCCAGCTGATGTCTATTAGGAAATAAACCATGCCAAAGCAATCACGTTCCTACAGTACATCCAGATTGCTGCTTTCATAATTGAGAAATATGATATGACATGAGGCGACTCTTGTTTGCTTGCCTATATCCCTATATTCCACAGTTAATCAGCTACTAAGTTCATATTAAATTCTTCCTATTTTAACATCTCACTTCCTTTCCTCTGCTGATCATGAGGTGGCTTTTTAACGTGAGCCCTCCGTGAGATGGGGTGCTAAATGGCTTATGCGGTGCAGAAACGATAACAGCTTTGCCTGCTGTTAATTAAGCATACAGCTATTCATATATTTTAGTTATAATTTTTCTCTGTCAGCATGCTTGTGTGCAGATCGCATAACTAAAATGCAAACCAGTATTTGAATTAATTACTTTCCACAATCAACTATACTTTCTCCCTTGTGGTATCGCTATAAAATTAATAATTTTGCTCAACACTGCCTCTGGGTTATTTTCCTAAAAGGCTACCCTAAAGATTCATCTTACACCTTTAAGATTCATATTGAAAACCATGAAAGTGCAACTAAAAAACTGAGGTGTTTTAATTCGAGTGGCATTGGTGTGTGTGTGTGTGTGTGTGTGTGTGTGTGTGTGTGTGTGTGTATACATATATATATGTGCACAAGAGTAATTTGCAATTTTTCTTAGCAAAAGAACCAATGATCACCTGTCATTGCAAATAGCATTCTCTATTAAGGCATTATTAGCACATTCCTCACTCATGCAGTAGTTCTGTAACTGATCCAAGTTGAATAGCCCAGATTAACCATAAACCCATTAAGAATCTTCATGTTGATCCAGAGACTACATTCAGCTTATCAGCATTTAAAATGCCACCGAATAGAAACTAGCTAATGTGGGGGGGGGGGAGAGAATCCTGGTGAAACAAGAACTTGATGGTTGCAAAAAGCAAAGATTGAGAAAACGAACTGGAAGGATGTGCTTGAGCAATCACACAGCCTGTTCCCATGCATGTTTATTTGGAAGTAAGTCCCACTGACTTCACTGGGGCTTACCCCCACATCACTGTGCAATAAAGATCCAGTCAAAATTTGCCAGGATACTTGTAAATACAGACCTCCTCTTAAGATAAGGTCCACCTTTGTAACATGTTTGCTGGGCAGCTGTGCCCAAGTTCTCAGAATGGAAACAGCTAAAATGTATTAATGAAAAACGTACAACTCGGGCATGAATAATCTGTCTTGCAAGTATTGCCAAGATAGCACTGTGCAGCTAAAAACTAGCATCACACAATTTCCTCCGAAACAACAACTGCCCCCCACTCAAACCCCCATTCAGTTTGTTTTTTAAAAAAGAAGAAGAAGAAGAAGAAGGGTCTTAAGACTCACATATTCCACTTGGAAGAGATGTTAAAAGTTTAAGCCATCGTCTTTTGCAGTGCTGCTCATCCTGTCCACAGAATCAGCCCTTCACATTTATCTTACGTGGAAAGGAAATAATGACATTCTCTCCAGCTCTTATCCTCCTTGGTAAGTGACAGCTCTTTACGGACGCCGGCAGCCTTGCTGAAGTATTATTGTAATCCATCCGAGCTTCCCAAGATTGCTCAGGAGATTGAGTCTGAAATATACATCATCTTTAGTTTCGCAAGCTGCTCAGTGCTTTCCCCCTGCCGTGTGCCTTCCCCTCCTGGATGCCTGGATATCTCAAACTGGATGTAGCACAGGCTTGGCTATTTATACAGCGTTCTGCACTGCCTGCTTGGAACACAGAAGGAGGAGAGCAAATGAAACTGAACTCTTCAGAGATGAAAAATGCTCTCACATGCCCGGGCATTTCCCATATCAAATGGTATTCATTTTTTTCGAAGTGGAAGGCAGCCCCTGGGTTCAAATAAACCCAGGCAAGCACATAGATATATATATATATATACACACACACACACACACAAATGGTTTGGTTGGTTGGAGAAGCAATACGGAATGATACAGAGAAACAAGCAGCAGCTTAGTGAGCATCAGGAAGGGATGGGCATCTTGTGATTGCTTTGAATTTAATGCTCCTCAAGGGGAGTTTGTTTGTTGGTTGTTGTTGTTTAAAAAAGAGACCTCTACAAATACAGCGAAACCTGTCTCATGGAGTGTAAATCTGTTGGCTCAGCCAAGTTCTTCTGGCAAAGTTACACAGCATGTGTATATTTACTTTTGCTGATTTGCTCGGCATTACAGCCACGGTTCAACAACAACGGGATTAACTCACCAGATGTATCTTTTCTCCCTCCTCGAGAAAGATGAAGAAGAACAGGATCTGGGAAAAATATTTTCCCTGGAAGGCAATAAGGCCAATGACCAAAGGCAGGAGGACCTTTATTCTGTGATAATAAGGGTCAGACGAAAGGCCAAGATGCCCTGACATGATTCCTGGTAACATTTTGATAGCCAATTCTTCTATCCAGCAGAGATTACATTTTGCACTGTGCCTGAGGGCAGTGGGCTAGCTTATTTGTTAAGGAGCAGGGGAACACAGCCCTGTCTTCCAAAAGAAGGAAATGCTCAGGGACCTCAGGAAGAACAACTGAGGGGGCTCTCACTGCTGTCTTCTCATTTTCCCCAACATAGGAGCCAACTCCTAGGGGTCAAAGTCCCTTTGCCTCCCTCCCCCAATAAAATATTTGAAGGCCCCCCCCAAAGTTGATGGACATTGCCATTCAAATGGTGTTGCATGCACTGCATCATGTGATCAATTATGCAGGGCGGGACTTGCCTGCCCCCAATATTTTATTCAAGTTGGCACCCCTGTCCCCCAAGATCTGCCACCTGAGGCAGGCCACCTCACTCTGCCTAATGGTAGGACTGGCCCTCTGACCTCCTGCTACATCAAGAAAGCAACTGGAATCCAATCCCAGCATTTTTAATTTGCCAGTGCAGAGCCACATGCCAGTGTGGTTCATTTGATCTCCACTGTGCAGGAAGACAAGAGGACCAGTGTGGTCTGAGGGCTGGACAGGCCAGATTCATACCATACATGCACATCCGCTTTCTAGTGGGGCTGCGGTTGGCGCTGTGGGTTAAACCACAGAGCCTAGGACTTGCCGATCAGAAGGTCAGTGGTTCGAATCCCTGCGACGGGGTGAGCTCCCGTTGTTCAGTCCCAGCTCCTGCCAACCTAGCAGTTTGAAAGCACAAAGTGCAAGTTACCTTCCGGCGGGAAGGTAAACGGTGTTTCCGTGTGCAGCTCTGATTCGCCAGAAGCGGCTTAGTCATGCTGGCCACATGACCCGGAAGCTGTCTGCAGACAAACGCTGGCTCCCTCGGCCAATAAAGCACGATGAGCGCCGCAACCCCTGAGTCGATCATGACTGGACCTAATGGTCAGGGGTCCCTTTACCTTTTTATCCACTATAAATTTAAAGCCAATGTGAAACTTGACTTTCCTTAAGGAACGAACCTTGAGAATTGTATATTCTAGTAGACAGCCCTACCCTCTTTTCAGAACTACAGTTCCCAAGATCCCCTGCCCAGATGGCTGCAGTGCATTTAAATTTATAGGGGGGGCATCAAAATAGGTAGCAACAGCAGTACACATAGCTGAAGACGCCCTTTCTTGGGGTGCATTCCTGTATTGTTCAGGACTGTAATGGCTAACATGGTGTGCAAGGAATGACCCAGGAGTATGGATATCTTTTCTCTAAAGGCATCTCCATAAGGTACATTGGGCAGAAGTCATGTGACTATACAGCCTCAGCTGGTCGTAGACTGATAGACTGGAGAAGACCAGAAGAAGCTAAAGTCCCCCATATACGTGGACTAGGAGCACTGAATCACCAGTTCAGAACCATTTGTTAGCTTGAACATGAACCTTGGGAATGTTCTTACTTCTGAAGCACTTCCTGAGCTGGATCTCAGTCAACATAAAAACTGTGTTGCCTTCTTGTTTCAAAAAGGAAAGCTGTTGATTCTTCTGTGCACAATCAACATCTGTTTGCAAGTGCTTGTAAATACACTTTGGGATATTAAATGCCCAGGCACATGCATAGGTGAGATAAGTGTGATGTATTTGTAGTGTGAGATCACTGCCAATATAGCAAAGAGGAAATGCCAGTGTCTGAGTGCCAGTGCCAGTGTGAAGGAGAGATTCTGTTCATTCCTTTCTCAGTCACATGTGTTCCAGTGCTGGGTTGGAAAGAAGGAGAAGGGGGGGGGGAGAGAAAGAGAAAAGGAAAAAGGTATTCGCTTTCATAAGTGTATACATAAAAATTGCTTCCTGGATCAGGCCAAGGTTCATCTGGTCAAGTATTCTGTTTCCAGCAGTGGACAGCCAGGTGTCTCTTGAAAGAGCATAAGTAGGGAATAAAAGTAATAGCTGAATTTCGGTGTTAAGCAACTCTGGACATGAATGAATACAATCTTTCTGCAAATGCTAAAGGGGATGAGAATTTTTATAGTAATTTTTATTAATTTTCATTTACAACAATCCAATAAAAGTCACATTAATACAATACCAAATTATAATACAATTATTAAAGCCAATTATCCAATGCCAAATCAAACAATTTGCATGACTTCCCGTGCTCTGGATTTCAGGGGGTGTTCTTATTCCATCCAGCTCCAAAACTCTTAATTGGTCCAAATGCAACAGTTCCGATCTTGATCCTTTATTTTAACAGCCACTGATATGATGACTTTCATTCATATTTAGATGTTCCATATCCATTAATTTTGCAATGATTTTTTTCCCCTGTGAGGGGGATGAGATTTGTGCTTGTGTTTGTTCACCATCCCCCTGCCCAATGTTTGAACCAACAGGAGAAGCTAAAAATGCTAATGTTTCAATTTATGATTTGCTTCAGTTGTGAACTTTACATTTAACACTATTTTGTTGTTGTTGTTGGCCATCCAAAATTTCTTCTGAAAAACAAGTGGGAGATAAGTTTATAACTAAAGAAATAAAAGTAGAGAGCTAAAGTAGCCCTTAACAAACAATACATGGCGGTACAATCCTATATGTGGCAACTCCTATAAGCTCAGGTAAATGTGAGTCTACAGCTTTAGGCACATTTTGTGCCTTAACACATTTTGAGAAACACTTCAATGAAGCTACCATACTTCCATTTCAGCCGAAATGAAATAGTGGGGACTGCCTGAAAGCACCTCTCAAAAGCACTGTTTGCAGCAGCTGTCCCCTCTTCTTCATTTAAAGGAGAAGCAGGCAGCTGCTGCAAACAGCGCTTTTGCAAAGCCTTTGAGACATCCCTGCACTGCACACTCCCAATTTAGGCTGAAACGAGCACAGGGCCTGTTTCATAGCCTTGCAACTATCCCAATACTCTCCTATTAAACCTCCAAGACTAGGAGTTTAAAAGAGGAGAGCGAGACTTGCAAAGGTGCTCATTTGACAGGTAAATGGCCTCACTCACCTGTCATATTTTACCCTCAAGGCAAAATAAGGATTTAGCCTGTGGAGTCACAAAGCTTCCTCACCCCTGCTGCAGGGGAATAACTTCCCCAAGGAATTGTATCATTGATATCACAGGCATTACCCAATAGGGTCCTGAGACAGTCACACACTCACCTGACAGGCAAGATTTCAGAAGCAATATCTGTGCTAGTGAAGGGGCTGATGGGGAATTGCATATAACTTATTTATAAGATTTTGGGAGGTGCACATTCATTTTGTAAAACGGATGGAAAACAAAGCAAATGAGACCCATTTGTTTCATTTGTCTTAGTTATGGGAACAGATGGGGAAGCAAATGAATGAATGGAAATTCATTTTTCATTCATTTTGACCATTTTATCCCCTCCCTCCCAAAAAACTATTGGGATGAAAACAGTCTGGAGCAGCCGGAACAAGTCACAGAAAGGTGACAGGGATCAGAAACTGACACATTTGCTTATTTAACAAATTAATACCGCACTTTTCAAGAAAGCTTCTCCACAAAGTGGCATACAACGATATTGAAAAGCACAAGAACAATACAATATACAAGAATAACATATTCATTCCATGACCAAGATAAGGATAAATCCAACAGCCAACAATAAAACAATAAGCTGTGTACCGTTCTGGTCACTCCAGCTCCAAATTGGATATTACAGAGTGGAAGCAGGTTTGGAAAAGGGCAAGCAAAATGATCAAGCAGGTGGAGTGAGCAAAGGTTGCAGCATTTGGGACATTTTAGTGAAAAGGTGACCAGGGGTAATTATCTTAAGTAATGATAGAAGTTTGTAAAATTATGCATGGCATCGAGAAAGTGGGCAGAGAGAAGCTTTTCTCCATCTGTCATAACACAAGAACTCATAGATGTCCAATGAAGCTGAAGGTTGGAAGATTCAGGACAGAGAAAATAACTTCCTCCCAAGGAGCGTGATTAAAATATGGATCTTGCTCCCTCAGGATGCAGCAGTGACCACCAACCAAGATGGCTTTGAAAGGCAATTAGACAAATTCATGGAGGAGAGGGCTGTCAATGTCTACAAGCCATGATGTCTACTGCATATTTGGAGGCAGTAATACTTCTGAATACCCGTTGCAGGAAACCACTGGAGAAGACAGCGCTATTGTGCTCGAATCCTGCTCGAGGGTTCACCACAGGCATCTGGTTGGCCATTGTGACAACAGAATGCTGGACTAGATGGGCCACTGCCTGATTCAGAAGTCTGTTTATGTTCTTCTTGAGAAGCTCGTTCAACCTCATCCACCTCTAAACAGCTGAGGAGTTCCATAGCCTCCCCAAGGAGAAATTCCAACAGCTGTCGGAAAGTGAGGAAACAAGGTCTCTGGTGAGGTCTCCCAACCATTCTACTAATGCTAGGCAAGGTAAGAAGGAAGGGATGGCAGGAGTTGTGGTGCAAGTGGTTGGACCTCACTGCGTTCCTGATTATGTAATTAGAAGCATATTGGGATTAGATTTGGACTTGGAATACTGAAGAGAAAACAAAGTATATCTCCAGTATATCTGAAGGAGTGCCACCACCCCCAACGTTCTACACTGAGGTCCAGCACCGAGGGCCTTCTGGTGGTTCCCTCACTGCGAGAAGCCAAGTTACAGGGAACCAGGCAGCAGGCCTTCTCAGTAGTGGCACCCTCCCTGTGGAACACCCTCCCACCAGATGTCAAAGAGAACAACTACCAGACTTTTAGAAGTCATCTGAAGGCAGCCCTGTTTAGGGAAGTTTTTAATGTTTGATGTATTACAGTATTTTAATATTTTTTGGAAGCCGCTCAGATGGGCGGGGTATAAATAATAAATAATAATAATAATAAATAATAAATAATAAATTTATTATTATTATTATTATTATTATTATTATTATTATTATTATTATTACTTGCTATTCTATATTTTTGCATTGGACCAGTGCCAGCTGCTTTTTTTTACTGGATCAAGCACTGCAGAAAACCCAGTTCTCTAAAACTTATTATGGAAAGCAACACATTGAATTGTTGAGACAAGGAATTGTTGAGACGAGGGATGGTGGTGGAATGTGCAAACGGGCTGCATATCAAACTGACCCATAGTCCACTTGTCTCCTTGCAAAGCAGTCTTGCTTGGAACAATATTCTGTGGATTTTCCCTATGCTGGTTGTTTGGTGGGGTTTTTTACAGAATTTGTCAAATACGGCGACATTTGTTCTGATACAATTTAGTCAGCTACCATCGCCAATGTTTATCTTAACTGCCTGCTAACAAGGTACTTTTGAAATGTGTATTCACTTCAACTTCTGCTCCTTGATAATTTGTGTTGAGGTGATTATGTTAGCCATTAACCACAACTAACATGCCTTGAAAAATGCGAGCTGGGTTTTGGGGGGCCTGGTGGGTCGCTCATGTCCTTGGCAATATACACTGTTAATATGCTAGCTAGCTGACAGTAAAAAATGACCAAAAACACAATAACTTCATGGGGGGGGGTCCATCACCTCCTCATCCTCACTTAAGCAGACAGCAACCCTCAAGCAAGATGCATACTTCAGTGGGCAATTACTGGCTCATTGAGTTTTCAGCCAGCTCTGAAATCGTCATAAAAAACGTAAGGAATAACATTATATTCAACAAGCTAAAGGAACAGGTAAAACTAGAGAAGGAATAATTGAAGAGAAACAATGAAAAGTGAAAAGTGAGTCCACTTACTTGTAATCTAAACCAGTACCTAGGGCCTACAGGAAAAGCAAAAGGTAAAAGACGCCTGGACAGTTTGTTGTTGTTTAGTCGTTTAGTCTGAAAGTGGAGATGAGTGCTGTATCTTTTAGTCAAATTTGATTGGACTTAACTGTGCAGACCTGTTGTCTTTGTCCATGGAGTTTGAATTATGGTGCTGGAGGAGACTCTTGAGAGTCCCATGGACTGCAAGAAGATCAAACGCATCCATTCTTAAGGAAATTAGCCCTGAGTGCTCACTGGAAGGACAGATCGTGAAGCTGAGGCTCCAATACTTTGGCCACCTCATGAGAAGAGAAGACTCCCTGGAAAAGACCCTGATGTTGGGAAAGAGTGAGGGCACAAGGAGAAGGGGACGACAGAGGACGAGATGGTTGGACAGTGTTCTCGAAGCTACAAACGTGAGTCTGACCAAACTGTGGGAGGCAGTGGAAGACAGGAGTGCTTGGCGTGCTCTGGTCCATGGGGTCACGAAGAGTCGGACACGACTAAATGACTAAACAACAACAATATGTACCAGCAACTGCATATAGAAAATGATTTCAAAATTCAGATCCTGATGGCGATATATAAAAAAGGACCTTCACTTAGAAAGCTTGTTGAAAGCAGAAAGTCCACAACAAATGATGAAGGAAAGCCAACAGAAGTGGCAGTTCTGTGGTGTGTAGCAAGAGAGAGGTTCAAAGGGCACTGCCAGACTCAAGACCCAATTTCAACATTGTGTGCAGTAGACCTCTTGATAAGATGGCATTTTGAATTTGTCTTCTCCTGCAAAACACAGTGATCAGCTTGGTATATAAGCGACGAGACCTTTTAGATATGACCATAGGAAACAAAGGCACCAGCTTGCAAAGGCAATTGGGGTGGGGGCAACGTCACACACACGACATCAGAACGTTGGGAGGAACATGGCGGCCGCACAGCTTCAATGGCCAGCAGCTCCTCCTCCAACTTCTTTTGGCACTTGCAGTGATTTCACGCTCTTTATTGCAGTTTGTAAAACATTGATTGAATTCCCCCCCAAACCTCAGGCTTTTATATACATTATTTACACAATGAGTCCCGTCTGATTGGCTGATTCTGCTTCCCTCGTGGAGCCTGATTGGTCTTTCCCTGCAGGCCAATCAGTTGTTACATTCTACGATCCTACCAGCCTAATAGGCTGATTAACTTCCTCCTGGAGCCTGATTGGTCTTTTCCTGCTAGCCAATCAGTTGTTGCATTCTACGATCCTACTTGCCTATTGTTCTAAGATCCAAGCTTAGTACATAACAGCACTGCTACCAGTGAGAGGTGGTTTTGACCCTCCTTCCCCTCTGTAGCTGGAGGAGAAGGAAGAGGAGGAGGAGCTGGGCACTGGAGCCATGCTGAGAAAAGTCATCAGGAAACAAAGTTAACCACAAATCTCCCAGTTACAGACTGGGTTCAACATAAGGCTTCTGGCTTTTGTGCTTGAATACCCCTAACAACATAGACATGTGCCCATCAAGTCTTCTTCTTCTTTGGTGATCACTCGTAGCCAACTAAAATTGTCTTCCATAAACACAATTTTAGCAATTAGTCCCTAAGTGACTGTGGAGGCCAATTCTGGACCCACCATGTCCTTTCACAGTGGGGACATTGGTTCCCAGGCGGGAGTTGATCATGGTGTGGATTTGCCAAGCATGCCTTCCTCTTAGCATGTTTCTCCCCTGCGTTCTGAGTTCAAGTGTCTTCAAAGTCCATGACACCTTTGGTAAAGGCTGTTCTCCAACTGAAGCACTCGCAGGCCAGTGTTTCCCAGTTGTCGGTGTTTATACTACATTTTATTAGATTTGCCGTGAGACAGTCTTTAAAGCTTTTTTGTTGACCACCAGCATTACGCTTTCCATTTTTAAGTTCAGAATAGAGTAGTTGCTTTGGAAGATGATAAAGACTCTCCTCCCTGAAAGAGAGGGGAGTGGTTGTGGTCGGGAGCCCGAGCACCGCCCAGCAGGGGGCATGGCCCCCTGCCTCCAGCTCACCTGGCTGGCGCTCACGCCCCCGGTGGCCACCCAACCAGGTGCTGCAGAGGGGGCGTGTTCAGCAGCCTTTTGCTGCAGCGCCAGCCTCTCCCTGGCCTCATTCCTCATCATCGCCCCATCGCGAGTCAATTCAATTCAAAGCAATCACTAACCAAAGCTAACCTAATACATTCACTAATTGATGTTGGCATGGTCATTTTAATCAGCCTGTTGTTGTTGTTTTACAATTTATTTCCGAAGTGGGGCGTAGTCATTAGGGGCAAGCCTATTGAACCGAACGCAGTTGACTGCACACCATGAATATTGAATAAATAAACAACTAAACAAATAATAAATAAATAAATAAAATAAAATAAATTCAATAATAGTAATAATAATGAAAATAATAATTTAATTATTTCATTGCAATTTGTTGCCTTACGCCCAGCACAGTTTATTTGAATGCATTAATTCATGGTAAGTGATTTGAGGTATTTGTTCATAAAGGCCGGGGTTTGTTTTAGTATCTTTCACGTCCCTTTTGGGGGAGAAAGATAATACAACTCTGTTCATTATTTGAAGCAGCTGGGATAACTCAGTTAGTAGTGCATGAGGCTCTTAATCTCACGGTTGTGGGTCACACCCCATATTGGGCAAAAGATTCCAGCCTTGCAGGGGGCTGGACTAGAGGACCCTTTTTAAATACATAAATAATAAACAATTGATCCCAGCTTCATTTACCATCAGGGTTTAGTGGTTTGAATCTGATTTCTTTCCAAGTGTTGTCGGTTCAATCATTACTGAACTAGGCCGGCTGGGCTATAGTGCCCTCTTGTAATAAAGGCTTAAGTTAAAAGGGAAAGGCACAGGCTGGCAGTTCTAAACAGTGCCTGGCCTGCTTGACCAATTTACACTGTTAAAGTTTAGCGTACAAGGGTTAATGTGCGGGCGATATAATGGCTTCCAAGAGAACCCATCAGGCACAATCTTCTGTTCCTGCCCAAGAACTCCCCAATACAAGGGGGTCCTGTGTGCAAGATGGGTCAGGGTAGCCTCCTGTGCCCTGCAAACCACAGGCCTAGTCAGCGTTTTCTCTGTGTTTGAAACCTTTTACCAACAATTCAGACTACTGAAGTCACTCAAGGCTGACCTAGAGATCGGTATTACATGTCTGAACCGCTACAATGGAGCATCCTTATGGCAGGAGGCCTTTAACTGGTCCTCAGATTTCCAGATTCTATCAGATGCAGCAGGGCCCCTGGGTTTTGGCTTGTACTTCAGGGGTTGGTGGTGCTCTCAACAGTGGCCAGCGGGGTGGCAGAGCAAGGCTATCACGCAGGATTTCACTTTTCTTGAGTTTTTTCCCATAGTAGTGGCCGTGCATATCTGGACGGAGGAGTTCCGGAATCGCTGGGTGTGTTTCAGAACTGATAACCAGGCGGTGGTGAACATACTGGCTAGGCAGTCATCTCTTTCTGAGAGGGTGTCGTCCCTGCTGCGGTCACGCCTCGCTTCCGGTTGCTAGCGCCTGGAGCTCGACTGTTGCCCAAACCCTTTCCGGAGCACCTGGGGAACCTTGGAGATGCAAACTGATTAAGGGAGTATTGGCATCTGTCACACCCTCCACCCTCAGATCTTACAAAAAAGCATGGTGTGACTTCATGGGCTTCAGGTCAGGGATATTGGGGCTTTCGCCTAGCGTGCCACCAAGCACGGATGACGTTCTGCAATACCTTTCCCATCTTGACGATTTGGGACGTGCCCCCAAAACCTTAAGGATACATGTAGCCGCCATCAGCTTCTTTTCAAAAGCTACATTTGCTCATGACCCGAGTAGCGACTTCTTGATCCGTAGAGCCATTGAAGATTGGGGCAGGCTACAACCTCTCAGGGCCAAGGGCCGTAAGCCAATTTCATACGGGTTGTCATCTCAGATACGCATAAAAGTCAGGTCAATTTGCTGGTCCAGATTCGAGGCACGTCTCTTTTCCACAGCATACGCTATCGCCTTTTTTGGCGCGCTCAGAGTTGGTGAGGTGGTGTTTAAGTTAGTGCACGAGGTTCAACACACGGCCTCCTGTGCGAGGACATGCAGGTGTCCGAAACTACCGTGACAGTGCGTATACGTCAGTCCAAGACTGATCAGGCTGGTAAGGGTGTCCTAGTTAAGCTCACGGCGTTGGCGCAGCAGGGCCCATGCCCGGTAAAGGACACTAGGCGGTACCTCTACCTCAGACCGCCCGGCCCGGGTCTGTTTCTGGTCTATGAAGATGGGTCACCCTTGTTGAGGCACCAATTCACCAGAGTACCTCGCAAGGCTATTGAGGCTTGTGGTCTATCCTCCCAGGAGTACGCTGCGCACTCATTTAGGATTGGCGCCGCAACCACGGCTGCGCACCTGGGGTTACTGGCGGACAGGATCAAAGAAATGGGCCGGTGGAAATCCAATGCTTATAAGTCTTATATTCGCTAGTACGCGACCTGATGCTTTACCCTACTTACCTGCCTTTTCCTTTCTGTCTTTTACCCCCAGCTATGCTCAGAAGAAGCGTGTGGATTTGCAGCCACAGTATAGTGCATTGGGCCCGCATACGAGCGGTGAGCTGCGGCCTGGCACCCAGTCTTGGCCTTCCACATGGTGTTCGAGTTTCCTGGTTTTCGAGAAGAGGCATGCCTTGGGAGGAGCTTATGCCATTGCTGTGGGAGAAAGTAGCCAAGTGCGGCCCTCCCGACATCCTTGTGATTCATTTGGGGGAGAATGACCTCGCTAACAGAAGGAGTTGACTTGTTGTGGAGGATAAAAAGAGACTTGAATGCATTTGCAGCCTTCTGTCCCAGAACGATGGTGTTCTGGTCCTCCTTCCTGAAAAGAACTGTTTGGCGCAGTGCGCAAAGCTGTATGGCCATTGAAAGAACCAGGAAACTCGTAAATCGGGCGGTAGCCCGTTGAGTGCGCTTTATGTATGGCCGAGTCATTTATCATGACCGTATCCGGATCGGCGACCAAGCTTTATACCGGAATGACGGTGTCCACCTATCGGATCTGGGGAACGACATTTGGTTAGCTAGTGTCAGCAAAAGCATCTGGGATTGGTTGCAGCTTTGAGGGTATTGGCGGCGAGCCTTTAGCTCGGGTGGCGGTTAGGCATTGGAATAATGTGTTGTGGTGTGTCAAAGTGCTAGGTGTGGCCATCGCCTATGCCTTCAATTTTAGGGGTATTCCGTTAAAGGAATCTGGGGGTCGTGTATTCCGTCCGATGCCTGCTTGGCGGGAGGCCATGGCACGACCCTCGGTGACATCTGGGGTGAGCCTATAGTTGGATTAGCATCAACAGGTGATGAACCCCTGGTGAATAAACCCACTTGTTTCGCGATCCAATGCCTAAGCCAATACCTTTTCATTGCTGTAATCAATAAAGTTGTGGCCTTTTCTAGCCCATCAACCTTATATCACGTGTCCTTGTGTCTTCATTTCACTTCGCAGTGGTCGGGTCCTCGAACCACAATCAGGCATCCGCACAACATGACCAGTCCAACGAAGTTGATGTTGAAAAATCATTGCTTCAACACTGGTAATTTGTAGAAGTGGACATATGTCACACCAAAAACTCAGGTGAAGAGTCAAGGACATCATTATCTCCTGACTCCAAGTTTTTCTGTGACACCCTTGCCTGGGTAAATCCATATGTTTTTGTGTGGATGTCTGTAATTGCCTCCCATGTGAATCAAATATGGATAGCACTTCCCCATCCTGTCTCATCTGACTGTCATCTTTTCAGGTGGCACCCACAGCAGGACAGTAATCCATCTGTGGTCATGTGGAGACTTATGTATTCCTCAATACAGTAGGTGAGTGGCTAGGTTAGCTGCATCCCCATTACCATGGCAGTGGGAAGGACCATCTCAGCTTGAGGATGCCCAGAAAGTCTCATAAGATGGCAAGGAACTCTCATGAGACTATGTTCCTGGTCACAGAGGACAAATCTGCGGCCTTTGCTTCACTGCTAGGAGACAAGGCTGAAGAACTGAGTTTGTTCACCCTCTAATTCTGAGGTCAACAGAGGGAGAATCTTGGGAGGCCAAAAAGGAAGCCAGGACAGAGAGAGTGTTTAAGCCTCCCTGCCACAACTGGAGGAGTCCTGGGGCACTATAGTAGGTACGCATTTCGAAGCACAAAAAGTAAAGCGAAAATAATCTCATAGTGTGGTTCACGGAAGTTGGTATTTTACATCTTCTCCCATACTGTTCATTGTGCGGGAAAATGGCTGTGACAGGCTAGGTTCAAATTCAGTTTAGAACGAATTATAGCTATTTCACTGGGCACCAGGGCTTCCAAATATATCCCTACTGATCTATCTATATATGTGAATTTATAGAGAGTTTCCCTGCTACAACCTAAGAGAATTACCACAGTGATTTCCCCCATCTTGTCTCAGGTTATTTTGCCAATATGACAATAAACATATTTCGTGGGCTCTGTTTCTCTCTTCAAAGAAGTTTATTTCAGACAATTAAAAATAAAATTGTTTCCGGATTTGAAAATGTTTAAAAGTGACATACTTAAGATCACAAAAACTACTGAAATGCAGCACCATCCAGTGTTTAATATCTCATAGATTCTAATTTAAAAGTTACTAAATATATTGCCAAGAGACAACTAAGAGTTCATTTAAGACTCTTGACTGTTCTTCTGCAACTGAGTTTCCACTTGCCCCACATCTGGCATCATATTTGTGGGCCAGGTAGGTGTGACTTGGGGGGGGGGAGTGCCCCTGTAGGCCAAGTTATGAACTCTGCCAGTGGGCAGGGTTTCCACCACTATCCTAGAAGGAGGTGGTAAGAGGCTGGATCTAGACTCATCAAAGAAGCGTTTCAGTTCAAAGCGTTGTAAATTAAAACAAGGAAAACAGGTAGAGAAAAACAGGACTCTACATCGCCATCTGGTGACACAATGTTATATCACTACTACTACTACTACTAATTTTATTATTTATATCTCGACATTAAAAATTTCCCAATACAGGGTTGCCTTCAGATGTCTTCTAAAAGTCAGATAGTTGCTTATTTCCTTGACATCTGATGGGAGGGTGTTCCACAAGGCAGGCACCACTACCGAGAAGGCCCTCTGCCTGGTTCCCTGTAACCTCACTTCTTGCACCAGAACACCCTCAGAACTGGACCTCAGTGTCCAGGCTGAACGATGGGGATGGAGACACTCCTTCAGATATACTGAAGGTATACAATGCATATATATAAATTGTTTTTTCTTTACCAGTCTAGCTGAGTCCAGAGAGGAGGAAAACAGTCCTCCATGACACTGATGGATTGGATCCAGGCTAAAGCCCCATCTGTACTATATGTGTAAAGCAGGATCAGACCACTTTAAGCAGCCATGACTCCCACACAAAAATGCCGGACTGTAGTTTAAGGGTGCTGAGAGGTGTCAGGAGACCCCTCTTCCTCTTACAGAGCAAAAATTATCCAAGTTAGATTAATTGACAGTTAAGAAATTTTGAGAACTGTAGCTCCATAGGGGCCTTCTAGCAACTCTTATCACCCTCAGTACCCTTAAACTACAGTCCAGCATTTTTGGGTGGGAGTCATGGCTGTTTAAAGTGGTCAGATCCTGCACTGAAGGCAAGACACAGTGATAACAGCAAGAACCTTTATTGAACAAACAGAACTGGACAACAGCGGCAAAGCAACTGCTTATATACACTTCTGGAGGCCTGGGCCACTCCCACTCCCAATGTGATTGGCTGTCTGAACTTCCAAGCTGCGAATCATAAGTCAGAGTTTAAGGGCCAATGGCAGAGACTATCATGTATCGAATCAGAACACAGGGGCTCAGAATCCTTAGTCCAGACTCAAGCTCAGGCAAAATGCAGAACACGGAATACATACTTTGTGGGATGACATGTCTGTTTAGGATATTGCTTTAAACGTGCAGTGCAGAAGGTGCCATAGTCATGCTTGCAGTTGGCTCAATGAAATCAAAGGTACATACTTACCGTATTTTTCACTCTATAAGATGGACCAGACCATAAGACGCACCTAGTTTTTGGAGGAGGAAAACAATTTAAAAAATCTGAATCCCAGAAGGCTCCCCACTGTCCTGAAGAGGCTTCACGCGGCTATCCCAGAAGCCAGAACAGTGATAGGGAGCACTGCGCAGCGATCCCTCTCCCTGTTCTGGCTTCTGGGATAGCTGTGCAGCCTGCATTCGCTCCATAAGACGCACACACATTTCCCCTTACTTTTTAGGCGAGAAAAAGTGTGTCTTATAGAACAAAAAATACGGTAAATGTCACTTATTTCAACGGGGCTACTCTAAGCATGATGGGAAGTCTAGACCCACCCCTTTATTTTTTGTATAGCTTTACATTTTTCAAGAATGCAACACAATGAAAAGTTTTAAATTAAAGAATAACCAACATTATAGGATCAAATAATTGGGCACAACAATTGCTTCATAACAAAGTTTGCAACCCTGATCAAAAGCTGCGATGAAGGGCATCCTTTAAACCACAAAGTAATTTGGATATTTTAATCCCTTGTGCCTTAAGAATGGTCTGCTAAGGATCTTATCAAATTTCATGCCCACCAACCTTATTGTATTTCAGATAGAAAGCTGGTTTTAACCTCCAGAAGGGCTTGCCTCTGTTCTCTCCCTTTACACCAGTGGCAAAGATAGACATGCTTAGTTATCGATTTTTTTCTCTCTTCTGACTCCCAGATGTAAGTTGTTTCAGATATATCAGCAAATTTCATAAATAAAAATGTGTCAAGGGCATATTGAAGAATGCAAGCAATCCAGTTGCCGTTTTGCTAAACTGGACATATTTATCTCCTCCAAAGCAGACGCTCTCAAATTCTGTCACGAGGAGTGGGTGCGCATTATATTTCTACCCTGAGCTGCTGTTCCAACAGAAACGCCTGGTCTCTACGCATGCAGCAAAATGAGATGGAAGAATATTGAGGTGGTAGAATGGACTGTGCCACTTCAGACTGCTAGCCGGGATGCCATTTCTTCAGCCACAGCAACAGACCACCAAGAAGAGAAGTTCTTGACCAGTCCTGTCCCTGGTCTGTTAATCTTATACTTGCAAAATGGCACCCCTTCCTGCGGCCCATTCTCCCATCTCAGAATGCTCCTAATCAGTGCTATTTTTCTAGAAAAAGAGGTGCCAAAACTCACCAGGAACACTTCCCTTGTTCCTTTATAATGTCAATGGAGCCCACCTGAGAGGTGCCAGAACTGAGTTCCGGCTGAAGAAAGCCCTGCTCCTACTTCATTCAACTACATGTGTACACCCTGCTGCAACCTAGAGCATATGCTCCTCAACATATGTAGGCTGCATTCACACAGATGTGTATGTGGGTTTCTATGAGGTGAGACACAGTGATTACAACAAGAGACTTTATTGAGCTGATGACTAACAGCACAGAGCAGTCAAACAAGGGCAAAGCAACTGCTTATATATATTTCTGAAGGCCTGGGCCACTCCCACTCTCAGCGTGATTGGCTATCTAAATCCCCAAGCTGCAAATCATAACCAAGAGCTTAAGAGCCAATGCCAGTAGCCCAAACCCTGACAATACTATGGGATTGGATATCATGTATTGAATCACAACACAGGACTTTGGATTCTAGTCCAGACTCAAGCTCAGGCAAACATAATATACATACATACATACATACATACATACATACATAACATACACCCTACAATGAAAGCATCATAATGCCTCTTTAATTATTCATTGCTTCCCCCAAAGAATCCTGGGAGCTGTAGGTTGTTACAGGTGCTGAGAGATGTTAGGAGATCCCCTTCCCCCTCCTAGAACTACAATTCTCAAAGTGGTTTAACAATTCCACTTCACAGGGAACTCCTGGGAATTGTAGCTTTGTGAGGGGGATAGGGGATCTCCTACCAACTCTCAGCACCCTACACCCTCCAGAATTCTTTGGGAGAAGCCATGCCTTCCTAAAGTGTTTTCAATGTTTGATGAGGATGTAGTCCCAGGGTCCCAGTGGTCAGGAGCGGAAGGTAAGTGTTATGTACTGAGTTGAATAGGATCCAAAATGCAGCAGTCTGATTGGTCCTAGAACAATAGGATTCAGAATGCAGCAGTCTGATTGGTCCTAGAACAATAGGATCCAGAATGCAGCAGTCTGATTGGTCCGCAGGAGCCACCCATTCCAGCTCCAGGTGGAAGTGAATCCGCAACCTGATTGGCCTACAGGAGAATCCAGAACTAGCCAAGCACGTGGGGCCCATTGTGTAAATAATGTATACAGTGGTGCCCCGCAAGACGAATGCCTCGCAAGACGAAAAACCCGCTAGACGAAAGGGTTTTCCGTTTTTGATGCGCTTCGCAAGACGAATTTCCCTATGGGCTTGCTTCGCAAGACGAAAACGTCTTGCGAGTCTTGCGATTTTTTTCGCTCCCCCCCTTTTTCTAAGCCGCTAAGCCTTTAATAGCCGCTAAACCGCTAATAGCGCTAATCCGCTAAGCCGCTAATAGGGTTGCTTCGCAAGACGAAAAAACCGCTAGACGAAGAGACTCGTGGAACGGATTATTTCCGTCTTGCGAGGCACCACTGTATAAAGCAGACAGTTCGGGGAAACTTCCATTCCTTGCTGCTATGAGCTGAATAAAGAGCATGAAATCCACACTCGACTCCGAGTATATTTCAGTAAGAATTTATTCTCTGTTTACCAGGCAAAGGCCAAGCCAGAGATGTTGTACTGAATACCAGCCACATGGACTGAAGTTGCACATAACCCTTCTGTGCTGAGGCCTAACTACACACACACACACACACAGAGAGAGAGAGAGAGAGAGAGAGAGAGAGAGAGAGAGAGAGAGAGAATTTGTACACATTTTTTGGTTGGAGAACGGCATCACAAGATTCAAGAAAGTAGATTTTGAAGGATAGCTGTGTCTCAGTTTGCATATTGTATCAGGGAGTGCAGATTAGGTAGGTCTGCATTAAAATGAGAAGTGAATTGAATTGCTCCCCCATTACTCATTCCAATGCACAAAACACATTGCACACACTCTCAGTGCTTCTTAGTCAGCCAGCTTCTTCATTTACTTCAGAAAAAACAGCAGCTTTGGAGTGTACATCTCTGTGAGGTCACCGAACTTATCACCTTGTTGGAAGGAGTGGGCATGCCTTTGTGACCAGAGGAACTCCTTATGCCCATCACATGCCCACAAAGAATTATTTGATTGACATGATGGTGTCGTGGATTTCAGGCTAAGCTGGCTGATTCCATCTCAAGAGGAATAGCTTAACCGCTGAACACCTTCACTCTAGATGTTCACAGGAACAAATGAGAACATAACTGTGTAATTTATTATTAGATGTTTGCTTTGGGATGGTGTCGGGAGGAGGAAAGGTCAGCAAAGCATGTCTGCAGCATAGTGATGCTAGTCCATTATTTATTGGTCTAAGGGGCTGGGCTGGCTGAGTAGTAGTAACATATGATTTAGGAAGCAGGTGCGGTCCTGCTTTCTCCATGGAAAGAAGGAAGTACAAGTGAATCCCTCAACATATACAGCCAATGCATGGAGGAAGCAGGAGGACTTACAGCAACCAGCTCCACCCACCCCCCAGTTCACTGCATCACATACCCCCTCTTAGAGTTTACACATTCACTCTATGGCCTTGGAAAGGAGCAAGCCTATGGACATATGTATGCGAATCAGTGACCTTTTCCAGATGTTACACCCAACAGGCTGTCAGGATGCTGTCAGTGGCTCCCGGCTGGTCGCCGTGGAAAGTATAAAGACAAGGGAAAGTTTCTTACAGTACTTTTTTATTTCAAACTTTATGGAGAGAGGCTGTAGAACCCAGCCTGTTGGATAATGGCATTGTCCTGAGTGGCGCCCGCCCTGTGGAATGCCTTCCCATCAGATGTCAAAGAAATAAACAACTATATGACATTTATAAGACATCTGAAGGCAGCTCTGTTTAGGGAAGTTCTTAATGACTGCTGTTTCATTGCATTTTTAACCTTCTGTTGGAAGCCGCCCAGAGTGGTTGGGGAAACCCAGCCAGATGGGCGGGGTAGAAATAAATTATTATTACTATTATTATTATTATTATTATTATTATTATTATTATTATTATCATCACCATCATCATCATCACCACCACCACCATCATCATCTCCACCCCATCTCTCCTACTTCCTCATTCATCATTCTCATCGTCTCCTCTATGGGTGCTGCTACGTGCCCTCTGTCTTTGAGCTCTTTGCTCTCCTACTTTTAAGGCTCGCCGGGTTCTGGGAGACAGTGGGTCTTGGAATGCTTTCTATTGATGTGTCAGCCAGCTGCTGCCTGCTCCTCCTCTCCCAATATTTCCCAACTTTTCTCCTCACCTGCCTCTGAGCTTTGATCTCCCTCCAACCCCTGTTGTGAATCTATACCATCTTCCTCTTCCTCCTCCCTGGAAGGGTCAGGATGGGGAGGAGGTCTCCACCATTCCTCCTCTGCCCACTCCCTGACACATGCAGATCTTGGGGGCATTGGTTGGTGTGTAGCCAGCCACAGTCCCACGGTTACCAGTTGCTGGAAACCACAGGAGGTGAGAGTCCCTAATTGGGAGGGATTAATTGTTAAACCACCCTGGGAGGTTTTAGTACCCTTAACAAACCACAGCTCCCAGGATTCTTAGGAGGAAGCTGCATGCTTTAAATATATGGTGTGGATATCTGACTATATTCATGGCAATAAAACAGGATAGGCTGCAATCCTGACCAGTGGCATAGCATGGGGAACTGGGGGACCGTGGCCCTGGGCACATTTTTTTGAGGGGACACAACCAGACCGATCAGGCTCAACAGGCTGATTTGAAGCAGTGGTGAGGGCTGGTGCAACTGCAGCGGGCTCCCTCTACACACTGCCTCCCACACATACCGCCCCCATTGCACTGCGCACCTGCCCCGGGCAGCAGCAGCATATGCTCCGCCGCTGTTCCTGATCTCACCTGGGAGTAAGCCCCATTGAATTAAATGGGCTTAACTCTGCGTAATTGGACTGTAAAGAAATAGACCTCATCTCTAATGCACCTGTCTTTTTAAACACACATGCGTGAACACTGATTCCATGCAGCGTAGTCAATCTTTTCACATGCTAGTGGGGCTCATTTTGAATGGCTGGTAATAGCTTCTTGGACCATTTTGCTTTTCTAGCATATCTTTAGTGTAAAGTACAAAAATCAGGTCAGGAACAAATACGTCCTGGGGATTAAAAACTCCCTACGCCTCTAACTAGAGAAACAATCTGATTGCTTCTAATTTACATTTCTGCATACTCGTGGGAAGTCTCCGGCTCTTGCTTTCCATATAAGCCTCCAGGACTCGACTTTTGCTTCAATCATATCTGCCTAAACCCCATTCAAGTACCTTGAACAGATGTGGTTTTTATTAGCGTTTGTCTTCTCTTTGGAATTTTTCTCTAATTTCATGCCCAGAAGAAAAGGAGAAGCCTGAGTATTATATGCATGTATACTAAGAATAAGAAGAAGGGCTTGAGCAGATGTTAAATCTGCAAGATTGGAGAACCAAAGAAACTTTCCCCTCTCTGTCACTGCAGTGCATGCGGCAGACTGAAAAGGATCCTTATGCCCATGTGCAATATCTCACAGAGAATCAGACTAGAAATAATCATGATATGCGCCATCAAACTGTAGTCCTAGTTGGGCATTTGCTCTTCACAAAATTGGAATTGCATGAGTGGGAGAGCAAGTCCATATTCCTGGTGCCCTCCACCTCTGTTGCATCTCCATTGGCTCACCCCTACCACCATCTGCACCAGAGATGCAGAACCTCAGGAGACTTTCTATCCAGGCTTGTAGGGGATGTGGGTGGTGCTATGGTCTAAACCACTGAGCCTCTTGGGCTTGCTGATCAGAAGGACTTTAGTCCACATTGCTTAATTTTATTTGGCGGGGGGGGGGGAGTCTAGTAGACCCAATGTGATTTGCACAACTCAATCTTTTGTTGCATATCTTTCAACAAGCCAAAAGATTGGGCGTCAGTAGCACAGATGCTGTAAAGGTGGAGTGACCTGTCATGGAACAAGTCCACTGAAGATGATACCCAGACCTTCTTGCTGGCTACAATGCCCGCCAGCCCCCATGACAGATCAAGCCTCAGGGCCTCAAAAATGTAGATTCACTAATGATCCATAGCATGGAATTTGCCTTTTTCATGGCCACTGCTTACTTTTCATGCAGGCATTTGGTGGCTCAAGGAAACGGTTGCTGGGAAACCCAAGATCACGGTATGAATGTACCGTATTTAATTGTAAGGTAAAGTTAAAGGGACCCCTGACCATTAGGTCCAGTCATGACTGACTCTGGGGTTGCGGAGCTCATCTCGCTTTCTTGGCCGAGGGAACCGGCGTACGGCTTCTGGATCATGTGGCCAGCATGACTAGCTGATTCTGGCGAACCAGAGCAGCACACGGAAATGCCATTTACCTTCCCACTGGAGCGGTACCTTTTTATTTACTTGCACTTTGACGTGCTTTTGAACTGCTAGGTTGGCAGGAGCAGGGACCAAACAATGGGAGCCACCCCGTCGCGGGGATTCGAACTGCTGACCTTCTGATCTGATCAGCAAATCCTAGGCTCTGTGGTTTAACCCACAGCGCCACCTGCATCCCTTTGTATTTAATTGTACCAGTTCTTATTTGTTGCTAGTCGTAATTGTTTAATGGTGATTTTGTTAAATAAATAAAAACAAAGCACACAGTGACATTAGACCCATTAAACAAACCTGCAGTCAACAATCAATTCAAACAACTCAAAATATAAATGTAAGTGATGCCTGCATATATGGGCAATTTTTCATTGAAATGGAGCATTAAAGTATTTTTAATGGAGGAGTGTTTCAAGGCAGATTTTAAATGAATAAATACCATGCGTGCCACAGCTGCCACAGCTGGAGAGAATCTGGGAGTTGCTATTGTGATCACAGGGGACAGAGCTGGGATGGAAAGAAAAATATTAACTTGATGTTTCTAGCCAGTTTCCTAATTACACATTGCCTCTCTGCATCAAGGAGATGCAGAAGGTGACCATATCTGAAGAGGCACCTCGTCCCATGCAGCACTGCTCCAGGAGCTTGAAGAGCATGAGGGTTATTGTTAATGAAAAGGCTCCTTTCTCCCTTCTTTTGTGGCGTGCTAGGAATGTCACACCAAATCACTTTTAATGGCCTTGTTCTACAGACACACTGTGAGCCCTATTGGAAATCTCAGATATCCGACCTAAAACTTCCACTCTTGCTTTTCTTCCAAAAGGCTTGTGCGGGTTTCATAAATGTTGCATGGTGAGTCCTGCTGAAAGGTGCACTTTCAAAAGTTAAGGCAAGTTCAAATGACAAATCATTTGCTCTCGCAAAACCCAGATTTCCCTGAAGCTCATAAACGAAATGTGCGTACCTCCACCAACACTCTCTCTCTCTCTCTCTCTCTCTCTCTCTCTCTCTCTCTCTCTCTCTCTGTGTGTGTGTGTGTGTGTGTCTGTCTGTCTGTCTCTCTCTCTCTTTACCCACAGTCTCCCAGTGAGAGGCACTGGGTTGACCCCAATAAATGGCACACATCACATGTGCAACACACATCATGTGTGCAAAGGAGGAGGTTGTGGCACAGGTGTGAAATCACACACACAACATGCATGGGGCTGCCTCAAGATTGGGGGGCCCAGCTTCCTTGAAGCAAATATTGAGGGGTCCCAGGTGCCTTTGGCCCCCAAGATTTGGTGGTACATTCCAGTAACAGCTTGATTATGTGAACTGCCCTAAGGTGTGCTCCCTTTCATGGCTATGGGGCAGACTCCAGCCAATGTAAATGTTTACTTAATAAGAATATTTATTAAATATCCTCACCCGCCCCTCGTCATAACTGGCACCAGAGTGGGTCACCATACGATTAAAACTCATCCAAATTAAACAGTCACAGTAGGAAACTGGCTTCAGGACAAGAGCATCTAAGGCAAATACAATTAAAACCCAAATCCTTAAAATACAGAGCAGGCTAAAATCTTCTGCAATAGCAGATACCCTGCAATCAAATAGGCTTTCGCAGCACTGGAATAGGAAAATGATAGGTGCCAAGTTTTCTTCTAAGACACAAGTAAGGTACCTTTTTGGCTCCATGGGCCAGATCCGCATCTGATCTAGGCCTACAGGCCAAACTTGATAGGTTTGTTGGAATGCCGAGCTGGAGATGCCACAACTGTCATTCTTCACCATTCAGATCCTTCCTCCAAGGTCTCCAGATACCAAAAGTCAGGGTCAAACAAAATAAAAAAATTCCTTCCAATAGCACCTTAGAAACCAACTAAGTTTGTTATTGGTATGAGCTTTCGTGTGCACGTGTGAAACAGAACTCAGGGTCAAACAGTATGTGATGTGAGAGTTTCTGTTTTCATGCTATATTTAAAAAACAACGGCAGGTACATTCCTCCACCTTGCAAATGGATTAGAACTGTGGTGTTGGAAGAGGGTTTCCAATTCCTTCTCCTACACTGTCGCCCCAACTAAACCCTCCCCAAGTTGGCATTTGGACAAAGGCCAAGGCCTGGGGGCAAAGGGTCAGATACCCCCATGTACAACAGCTTCAATTCAAACTGTAACCCACACACACCCGGCCCCGGACAGCTGCTTCCTGCAAAATAAAAGAAGTTGTCAGGAATTCCAATAACTGAATTATCACACCACATGTCATTTGACCCTCCAAGTGGGAGAAAGCATGGGAGGATTGTCTCTAGTGAACGCATGGCCACTAAGGCACTGGCTGCAGGGCAGAATCTGCCATTTGAAATGCCACAGCTGCTGAGGTTCATTTGGAAGGGACCCCAATGGTCATCTAGTCAAACTCCCTGCAAGGAATATTTTGCCCAATGTGGGGCTTGAACCCACAACCCTGAGATTAAGAGTCTCATGCTCTACCAGCTGAGCTACTCTCACATCTAAAGGATGTCATACCTTGGATCCGAAACGCCTTGGTACTCGGACGTTTTGGCTCCCGAATGCCGCAATGTCGGAAGTGAGTGTTCCGGTTTGTGAACGTTCTTTAGAATCCAAATGTCTGATGGGGTTTCCGCAGCTTCCGATTGGCTTCAGGAGCTTCCTGCAGCCAATCAGAAGCTGCGCTTTGGTTTCCAAACATTTTGGAAGTCAAGTGGACTTCTGGAACAGATTCCTTTCGACTTCCAAGGTACAACTGTGCTTCAACAGTATATTTTACACCTAAAGTACAAATGCCTTTGTTAAAAGTGGTGGATGGAAGTAGCACCTTGGACCATATGTGACATTAGCAGCAGGTGAGGAGTAATGAGGAAAAGCATTGGGGCATTAAACATGGGCTCTTATTTTCCACACCGAAAGTTAGGAATCAATCTTGCCATGATAGTCCAAGAGTTGTTGCTGTTTCTTTGTTTCAGTTATGAATCACTTCCCATGAGGCACCCCAAAGCAATTTACAATATTATAAAAAAACATATACAATACATCCTAGCTGCTAGGAAATCTGCATGTTGGGGAAGAGCTGTAGCTTGGCAGAAGAACACTTGCTTTGCAGGCAGAATATTCCAGGTTCAGTCCCTGGCATCTACAGGTATGGCTGGGAACATTCACCACTTGAAACCACACAAAGCTATGGCGAGTCAGTCTCAGTCTGGACAGTGCTGAGCTAGATAGACTGTCTTGGTATCAAGTAGCTCCCTCTGTTGCTCTATGTGATCTCATAACTGCTGACAGCAAGAGGGATTCAGGGAAGTCATGACTACAGGAAGTGATGGAGGAAGGTGCGCAGTGGTAAAGATGGTCCCCATTCCTGTAAGGGCCATTGAAGTGGTTCCCAGAAGAAGCTGCCCAGATTTTCTTTTAATCTTTTGTTTAATATCTGGTTTGTATTCATGGTATGAAAAGCATTGGGCTGCCTATTTCTTGACGCCTTGGGAAGGGGAAGGAATTGTTCTTCCGTAGCTGAAATGAATTGTGCCACCTGGATCTATAACCAAACGCAAGAGAAGACCTATTAGCAAAAGAAGTGGAGAAAGTTGGGGAGGGTGGATATGAAAAAGCTGACATGATTTTAATTATGATTTGCATGCACTTTATCCAGGCCAAGGGTGGGGGAGCGTATTTGAAAAGATCAAAGAACTCCTCCTATCCTTCTGACAAACCTTGCAGCAGATATTTTGCACAGCCCAGCTCAATACATGGACCCATATGCTGTACTCATCAAAAACTTGAAGGTTTTGTGATGTTACACCAGGAAAAGGATGCTGTAAGGAATCAGGCAGTAAGCAAATCTATTTTTTATTCACTAACTGGCCAACCCCGGAGAGAGTTATAACCATTAATTGATAGCTTTTTTGTTCTTAAGTCTGCTTTTTCCCAAGGCCTTCAGGATCATTATATATATATGAATGTAAGTTGAGTGATTAATGTGCAGAACAACTGGCTAGTGTGCACATTCACCAGGCCTCTTGGGGAAAGTGCACATAACCCTTCCAGGAAGAGGGAACTATGCACATTTCCAGGTCAATATGCAATGGGTAGAATTCAACCCCATGCTCTTCCCATCATCCCATCTGCACAAATATTTCAACTGTCCTCTCCTCCACTGCACGCTGTTCCATGGGTTCTTGCACACACACCCTGACCCAATTTTGGCATGCATGAGGTAGGGGTGGGCAATATCTGATTTTCAACATCATGATATATCACTTGCTAAACATCATGATATATCAGTATATCACAATGTCTGAAATAAAGATGGAGCTATATAGAGGCATTGGCTGTCTTTACGGTTTTCCCCACATGATGATTTTGGCCGGGGACTGCTATTATAAATTACAACCCCCTGCATGAGGCAGAATAAACAGGGGCTGCAGGAATTTAGAGAAGCATTGGCTGGCTTCAGAGTTTCCCCCACATCATAATTTTTGCATAGCACACAGACACACACATCATGAAACCGATATCATGATATGGACTTCAAATCAGTTTTGGATGATATGTCGTATATCACCCATAGGGTATGCAAGGGGTGGAAGCCCCACTGCATAAGCAGAAGTCCTTGCCCAAGGCTTCCACTGACAGGGCTCATTCAACGAATGCTGCCCATAATCTTAGATGGGAAATTTGCAGATATCGACTGGATTTTGTAGATGGCTTTCAGAATCCACCAAGGGACCAAGTGATTTGTTACACATTTTTGGGGGGAAAGATTTGGATAGGCAGGCAGAAGCAGATGAGTGGAACTCTCTCTGGTTGAATCCACCGTATAAAAGAGCATCTGCTACCACTAGGGAAGTATCACTAAAAAATTCCATAAATGGTATCTGATGTCAAAGAAGTTATCTCTGATAAGTCCATGTGCAGCTCCTACACTGCAGTATGGCTGGTATGTGCCTCTGTATGTGGTGGGAATGTCCCCGAGTGCAGGCCTTTCAGAAGCAAATGCGCCAGGAAATTGGTTTGATCACTGGTCAGTGGTACACCTCTCTTGAGCATTAATAATAATAATAATAATAATATATCCCGCCCTCCCCAGCCAGAACCGGGCTCAGGGCGGCTTACATCAAAATATATAATACATTAAGACATAAAATTCAGCAATCGACTGAGATACAGCTTAAAATCGGATTAAAATCAAAATAAGATCAGATGGCTACCCGCAAATTATAACTATAGGGGTTGGGAACCTTCAGTACTCACCAGGCTCAGCTATTTGTATCAGCCGGTGAGAAGAGTTAGAGAGGCCACTTATATGCAGGGTCTTGTAAAAGGAGAGGGGTCAGACTGAGCCCCGACCAAAGGCCCGGCCGAACAGCTCCAGAACATTGACACTGTTACATTTGTTTCTTGATGCAAGTTGGTCATAAAGAACCATCCATTTTCAGCCATGACAGTGGTCACAACACAGAACTCAAAGACATTTCATTGCATACATACTGATCAGCAGTATCGGAGAGTTTGGATATGCACAAAATAAAAATTAAAAGTTATCATGGGACAAAAAGAAAAAGGACTAATTTGAGACAACATGGAAGATGTTCATTAGCTATGTGAGCCTGAGAAGAGATTATTCTTTGCCATCCCCGGCGTTCTTCTGATTATGGAACTTTTAATTCACTTCTCCTTCTCAAACCCTGTAAAAGTTAATGTTTAGATAATGATATTAATGATGAAGTTATAATGTATACTTACTAAATTGCTTCCCTCCTCATATGTTCGTGCTTTACTATTTGTATTTTCCCAGATGAGTTTCCACTGCTTTCATTTTAATTTGTGTTCTTGTAAACTCAATAAAGATATATACCGGGGGCGGGGGCAGGGTGTACATTCTCAAATTTCCAACAGGCCCTGGGGGATGTGCATATCATCAGAAAGCAAGATTCCCTCACTCTTCCACTATCAAGAGCAGGATTCTTTCAGCAGTGGGTGGGGCCCGAAATGTCAGTGGGTAGGATCTGAGGTGCTTCCCACTTTTTCTCTCCCAGCCCTCATTTCACTGCTGGATACAGTGGTACCTTAGTTCTCAAATGCCTTGGTTCTCAAACTCTGAAAACCCAGAAGTAAGTGTTCCGGTTTTCGAATGTTTTTTGGAAGCCGAACATCCGATGCGGCTGTCGGCTATTGTTTCCAGGGCACTTGCACCAAACAGAAGCTTGGTTTTCAAACATTTCGGAAGTCATACAGACTTCTGGAAGGGATTAAGTTTGGCGCTTTTGTTTTTGCTATTTATTTTGCGTTTTTGTTTTTGAGGCTTTTTCGATTAATTTGTTCTTGTGACTGTGTGGAACCCAGTTCAGCTACTGATTGAATGATTGTGTGACTGCGGAAATGGATAAAAGCCCCCCATCCAAACAATGACTATCATCAGTGCAGGTAAGAAAAAAAAATAATTTTAATTTTTATCATCTATAGTACTGCCTTATTTATTTTATAGTACAGTACATTGATTATTGCTTTCATTTTATGGATTAATGGTCTCATTAGATAGTAAAATTCATGTTAAATTGCTGTTTTAGGGGTTGTTTTTAAAAGTCTGGAACGGATAAATTTGTTTTGCATTACTTTCTATGGGAAAGTGTGCCTTGATTTTGGAATGCTTTGGTTTTGGAACGCACATCTGGAACGGATTACGTTTGAGAGCCAAGGTACCACTGTAATTGTACTGAGGTGCTTAAATCTCTTCCCACCCCTCTGACTCCCATGGTAGCTGTCCTATGCTGCCATTAAGCTTTTCTCAAAGTTTAATAGTGGCACTTGTGGAAACAAACATCTTTACTTCCATCCATGTGTTACATCCTCCCCATTCATTCTTAGATCTTTTAAAAAATATATATAACACCCACCCACACAGTAACTCAAGGTTTCAAATGTTCAAAGGATGAGTTATGTTTTAAATAATCTCAGAACGTCATGGCTTAATTTTCATTTGTCTTTATAAAGAATGTTTGCTCTTTCTCTATTAGTAACGACAGAAATTATCTTCTTAACTACTCCAGTGTGACAATCTGGTTCTTTCCTAGAAAAATTAGTTAATAATATAAAGGGGGGCAGGGCGGAATCTGAATTAAATCTGCATGGTGCAGCATTCATAAGATCTGTTTACTGGGTACCCCAACCCCCCCACGTCTTCTTTCTGCTCTAATGATCATTGGACTATTGCTGAAATAATAGTGCTGGTGCTTCAGGAGATGTTCTCAGTCCACTTTTTAAAAGCGAATAAATAGGGCAGCAAAACAATACAGGCATGTTCCATCAATTTGAATTAAAATGGCAAGTTCAATTGGGAAAAGGCGGGAGGAGAGCACAAACTCACTCGAGCTCGGTCTTTCAAGCTCCCAAGGACAAAAAAAGAGAGGAGAGGGTCAATGGGTACTTCTTTCATCAGATTTGCTTGAGTTTATAACAAGTGCCATCTAATTCAATCTTTCTTTGATTCTGAGGCAGCGATATTTCAAAGGCAAAGAACGGCATGAATGAGAATCATGGAAAGAACTGGGGCTCCTTCAAAGAAAGCTTTGCAGCCTAAGGAAATTAGGTGCTTGAATCCAAGATAAATTGCTATGTGAATTCTATGTCGAGTTAGCAGATGCTTGGAACCAGACACAGGGACAAAGGGAGCCTTACTGTAAGTCAGACCCTTAGTTTTGTATTATCAGCTCTCCAGGAAACACTCCTAGTCCTATGGATTGAACATGGACCGTCTGAAGAAGATCTGCCACAGGGGATGCAAATAAGATTCATTGTTATCAAACATCGTTCCAAAAGTTCCACCATGGACGAATTGAACACTATGCCTTACGGACGTCTGTGATCTTTCAAAGGACTGTGCACTCTCAAGCTTCTTCGAAATATTATTTAGTTACATCACACTAAATGCTTTCCAACCCCAACCCCCATATTTATTCCACAAACATATTCCTTTCTCAAACAGCCCTGTTAATAATATTGATCCATAGCTGACTGAGACTTGGAAGCTTCAGCAAAGACCTAGAACAGGGGTCAGCAAACTTTTTCAGCAGGGTGACGGTCCACTGTCCCTCAGACCTTGTGGGGGCCGGGCTATTTTTTTTTGGGGGGGGCGGGCGAGTTCCTATGCCCCACAAATAACCCATAGATGCATTTCAAATAAAAGCACACATTCTACTCATGTAAAAACACCAGGCAGGTCCCACAAATAACCATCCGATTGGGCCGGATCCAGCCCCCGGGCCTTAGTTTGCCTACCCATGACCTAGAATGATAAAGTTTGTTTTAGACAGGATGACTTAGGTGAGCTATCTATTAAAGCACAGAGAACCAGACACACACATATATCCCCATTGCCCAACATTATAATCACCGTCATTTACTGTGTTTCTATTCCACTATTTGCCTGAGTTGGGATTCGTGGCAACTTACAACATTACAAACAACATTATAAAATACAAAGTAATAAAAGCAATCTACTTGAAACAAATAATTAAAACACAGCAGAACACATTTAAAACCAACAATTGAACTACAGGTTGACCTGATCAGCATCAGTGATCAGCATCTCCTGCACCTCAGTTTTCAAAAGTCTGCCTAATTAGGAAAGTCTTAGCCTGCCAAGGCACCAAACAGGGAACCAAAGTAACCTCTCTTGGGAGGTAATTCTACAATAGGGGGGCAACCACAAAGAAGGCTCTCTCTCCTATCACCACCAGCCATGTCTCTGGTGATGATAGGACCAAGAGAAGGTGCTCACCTGAGGATCATAGCACCTGAGCAGGTTCATATCGAGGGATGCGATCTCTCAGTCTGGGCCCAAGCCATAAAGGGCTTTGTAGGTTATAACCAGCACTTTGAATTGTGCCTGGAAATGAACGGGTAGCCAGTGAAGTAGTTTTAGCCAGTGGCGTAGCGTGGAGGGTGCAGGGGGGCCCGGCCGCACCAGGCGCAACATCTGGGGGGTAGGGTTAGGGGGCGCAAATCCACGGGTTAGGGGGCACAAATCCACGGGTTAGGGGGCGCAAATTACTTGCCTTGCCCCGGGTGCTGACAACCCACGCTACGCCACTGGTTTTAGCAGAGGAGTAACATGCTTTCCATAACTAGCTCCAGTCAGCAGCCTGGCCACAGCATTTTGGACCAGCTGAAGCTTCCTAGCACTTTTCAAGGGCATCAGGTTTATAAAGAGATTGATTAAACTGGGTGGTTTTAGATTTCAGATTGCCTACAGCAGAATCCTAAAACCTGCCTGCTGTAGCAGAAAGTGAATACCTAGAAATGACTCACCAACCACTGGACCTGTGCAACTGTTTATAAACAGTGAACAAATGCTTGCGCAGCTGTAAATAATGGGCTTTTCTGACGCCGTCCGTACATTACAACTTACATTTGTTTTCCTGTGTGGAGAGGGTGATCATGGTGGGGAAACATAAACAAGGGTTAGCCTTGACTAACCCTGAATCAGGATCAGAGGAAAAAAGAACCTTGCAGGACAGACTATAAAAATCTGCAGAATTCATGCAATATGAGAGCCTGAAAAAGAGCCCTGATTAGAATAACAGTCTACCTAGCCCAAGAGCTACGGCAGTCTCTCTACTGGTGCTCCCCAGCAACTAGTATTCAGAGATATAGTGTCAGTCTTTTCATGACTGAAATAGCTGTGTTCTTTAAACAGGTGAATTTGAGAGTAAGAGCACTCTGAAAAATCTCCCTTTGCCTTGTATTTCTGCTCTTGTGTCTGAGTCACTGCTCTGTGCCTGCCTGCTCATTAGAAGGAGCAACCCAAGTCAGTGATTCATGCAAAAGTACAACATATAGCTTCTTCATTCATTCATTCATTCATTCATTCATTCATTGAGTTATTCAATGTGGCATGCTAGTATGTTGCAAACCGCCCTTATAGTATTACTACTATAATAATATGACAGTAGCATATGACATCAAATGTGAGTGAATTGTTGGGCTATAGGTGGGTTCCAGTGAATTCAGGGAATGGGAAAGGATTCCATTTCAAATGGATTTATACACAGAACTTGGCGGTTCTTGCCCAATCAAGATTTTCTCACACCAGACTGCTTTTTGAATTGAGCTTATGTCCAAACAGCATGCACATTTTATTTCTTTTCTTTTTTAAAAAAAGCCTAATTATATACAACATTACATACAAGAAATATACATACAAGATTCAAGCCCCATGTGGTACTCTATCTCTGAATCATGATTTTTAAAGTATTTTAATACACTTACAGTACACTGGTGTATGTATATCTGCCCTGGGTGTGTATATTCAGATACAGATAATATATGTTCATAGAAAAAATGCTTGTACCTTGAGTTACATACGCTTCAGGTTACATACGCTTCAGGTTACAGACTCTGCTAACCCAGAAATAGTACATCAGGTTAAAAACTTTGCTTCAAAGAAGAAATTGTGCTCCGGCGGTGCGGCAGCAGCAGGAGGCCCCATTAGCTAAAGTGGTGCTTCAGGTTAAGAACAGTTTCAGGTTAAGAACGGACCTCCGGAACGAATTAAGTACTTAACCTGAGGTACCACTGTAATGTGCAAGATTTTTTTATAGTAGAACTAGTGGGGGGGGATAACATTACTCACCAAGGAGTGAGACAGAAATTGGGAGGGCAGAAATCTGTGTTGGGTAAGTTCAACCCTGAGATTTTCAGAAAACTCCATCCTGAGTTATATTCTGCCAGATTCTTGCTCACATCTAATGAATTACCACTAGCCACTGCTTGGAGGCAGCTTTCCAGGTAGCTAGATGTTAACATCTAGCAGTCACTTCTTCCTGCAGCCGCCAAAGTAAAACATCTGAAGACAAATACTTGAAAGAGCTGGGTATATTTAGCCCTGGGGAAAAGAAGGTTAAGGGGAGACAAGATGGCTGTCTTCAACGATCTGAAGGGCTGTCATGTGGATGATGGAGCAGACTTGTTCTCCTTTGCTCCAGAGGGCAGGATTAGAATGGATGGATGGGAACAGCGGAGAAGTTAGCTAAGCATCAGGAGGAATTCCTAATGGTAACAGCAGTTCAGCGGTGGAATAGACTGACTCAGGAGGTGTTGGCTATCTTACTCTGGAGGTATTTGAGCAGAGGCTGGATGGTCCAAGAAAAGAAAGGATGCTGTTCTTGCATGCTGCATTGTAGATCCTGCCTTGCACAGGTGGTTGGTTTAGATGGCATCTAAGGTCCTGTCCAACCCAATGAACTATATCCAAGATGGCACGAAGTGAAGTTCCATCAGCGCAAGGATTTCTGTCTGGACAACCAAACTTTCCCTCCTCTCCTAAGTCCCTTATATCTTCAAACCTCCTTAATTTTAAATCTTTATCTACTTCTATTAATAATTCTTTGTATGTTGCCCAATCATTTCTCATATTCCTTTCCCCCCCACCGATATTGCTTCAAGTGGAGAGAGCCACCATGGTGTTTTGTGTTCCAATAAATTTTTGTATTTATCCCATACTTCATACACCGGTTTACTTATAGCATGATTCAAAAAAGCTTTATGAACTTTAACCTTGTCATACCGCAAATAGGCGTGCCAGCCAAATCTGTTAAGGTGTCCTTCAAGATCTAACCATTTTCCAATGATATCCATTCCTTTAAATAGCAATGACAAGATGCCTCAAAATATAATTTCAATAAACCATTTCCAATCCTTTATTATAAAGTTTGTTGTCTTGATTTCTTATTCTTCCAGTAAGTTTCGCCATTTCTGCATAGTCCATTAATTTCTGTAGCCATTCTTCTCTCATCGGGACTCCTTCTTTCCATTTTTGGGTAAATATCATTCTTGCAGCTGTAAATTTCTATATTGTTTAGGTAGCTCTGATCCCATAATCCCCAAGAGGAAAGCTTCTGGGTTGTTGTTGTTTTTACAAATGTTATCTTAAACATCTTTTTCAATTCATTCTACAGTGGTACCTCAAGCTACATACACTTCAGGTTACAGACTCCGCTAACGCAGAAATAATACCTTGGGTTAAGAGCTTTGCTTCAGGAAGAGAACAGAAATCGCGTGGTGGCAGTGTAGCAAGTGAAGGTAAAGCAGGTACCCACTTGGCGTTGATAAGGATCAGGCAGACGCAGCAATGGAGAAAAAGAAGGTGAAGTTTATTGCCAAGCAATAAGGACCCAGTTTGGAATCTCCTCCAAAAGGAACTGGGACCCCGATTGACAGAAATCCTGAGGTCGTTATACCTGAGCAAATCACAGCAATTCATAGAGCATGAGACAACCATGAGACAGTCATGAATCGCCAGCAAAAATTAGCCAATTAGCGAGCTTCTTGCCATGCTTCCAGCTCCTGGTCAAGCACTGGTCAAGCACAGAGTTCTACTTCTGCTTTCCATTGCCTGCAGTGACGCTCTGTCTAACCTCTCCCCTAGTTATGACAGGACAGGGAGTTTTGGAGTTTTTGTGGTTTAGCTCTTCCTGTTCCTGTGGATTAATTTAGCCTGTATTTGAGGGGATTTTGTACCAGTATCTCTGATTCACGTCTTCCCCTTGTTCAGGGTACACGTATGTTTCTAGGGGAAAGGTTGGCTCCTAATTTTTCTGTTTATATATTGATTACTGATAACTGATTATGTGAATAGCATAAAGGTAGCCCTTCTTTCCTTGCCTCAGCAGCGTGGCAGCAGTGGGAGGCCCCATTAGCTAAAGTGGTGCTTCAGGTTAAGAACAGTTTCAGCTTAAGAATGGACCTCTGGAACGAATTAAGTACGTAACCAGAGGTACCACTGTATATACTTTCCCAGTAAGCTTTAACCTTATTACAAGACCACCATACACTTCCTAGGTAAGTGGACTTGGTGTCTAATGAGTTAGCTATCCATGAGTTTGCTAGGCAAAGCATGGAATGCTCTGTCTTTGATTGAGTTTCTGGACATTCAGGGTTTGTTGGAGAAATGGGGTTGGTTGGGGTGTGTGCATGTGAATATATAAGGCTTCTTTTTCATTATCTGCTTCCTCCCATTCCACTTCTCTACACAGTCATATGCAAACAATTCCAAAGCAGCAATTTCCATTTGCCATATATTACTTTCTTTTTTTAAAAAAATATATGTTTGGGCTCTTTGGGCAGTAGCATGCAACCTAGGATGAACAGCAGCTGAAACCCATTATACCTTAATTTGCGATTGTAAATAGTCCAAAGCGGTGTGGTGAAAGGTATGAGATCAGTGAAGTTATTTCCATTTTGAAATGAAAATATGTATCGAAGTAAAGTAACCGTTAACTGTCATTCATAGAGGATGAACAAATTGCTCTTCAGGCCAAACGCATTCCCATTTACTCAAGAAACTGCTATAATGAAAGCAAAAACAGGGCAGGTGTGGGGTGGGGAAGAGTACTTGATGAAAATTGGCCACTACATTTTCTCCATGCACTGTGGTACTTCTGGCTTCGCTGTGTTCATACAAAAATAAGAAATAAAATAAAATAAAATAATAAAATAAATAAAATAGGATGACCCTCTGGAAGCGAAGCAGTTCTCCTTATTTTTTAAAAAATATACCAAGGCAGGTGTGGAGAAGCTTTGGTCCTCTGAATGTTCCTGGAATGCAACTCCCATGAACCCCAGCAAACATGTCCAATAGCCAGGGATGATGGGACCTGTAGTTTAGCAACGCCAAGAGAGCCAAAGGTGTGTGGTCATCTTTCACCTGAGGCACATACCCTAGTCAAAGTATGAGGGTGCTTGGTGGATTGGCCTTCTGTGATTATCCTAGCGTGACAAGGAGTGCCAAGGGCATGTTGCCAACAGCAGCTGTGGAATTCACAGGGTTTCTTATCTTGAGTCTTCATCACAATAGGTGCTCTGAGGGTGCGCTGCCATGCAGCTAGATGCTGAGGACAAAGACCTTGTACGTCAGCATCTGTGTCTTTGATGGTCAATCTGAGATCATTCAATTGTCAAAAGTGGTGGCATCCCATATGTGTGCAATGTGGCCTCATCAACACAGGTCACATCCGCACCATACTCTGATGCCACTTCAATGGTCATGGCTCCCCCCAAAGAATTCTGGGAACTGCAGTTGGTTAAGGGTGCTGAAAGTTGCTAGGAGACCCTTCTCAGAGCTCCAGTTCCTAGCACCCTTAACAAACTACAGTTTCCAGGATTCCAAGGGCGAAGTCTTGGCTGTTAAAAGTTGCATCAGAGTGCTTTAAATGTGTGGTGTTGATGTGATCACAGTGAGGCAAAGGGCATTAAACTGATTTCTTTTCTCTGTGTTGTTCATTGCTGATTCAACCGACAACAGTTGTATCATCCAGAATTCTTGAGAGCATTCATTTTCATATTTGGCTATGGTGGCTGCTCTTCCAAGTGGTAAACAATCTACCAGTTGAAATAAAATGATGGAGCTTCTCACAATAGATTGTCTTCATCATTGTCTTACTTATTCATAATGCTGTTCTGCTAAATAGTTTTAAAAAACAACAGCAACAGCCCATACCCTTCTTGAATTCATGGTTGTCTTCTGTGATGACAAGAAACATGCTTTTGTTTTGTTTCAAGATTGGCCTCCTTGTATTTCTAAGTAACCAATGAATAGTAGAAGGATTAGCTATATGGCTGTCCCATTTCTTCATAGGTTTATTATGTGATTTCTAATTCAGCTGGAGCCACTGGCACCAGGCCTTTCCTGGCCAGTGGCGAATCCAACATTGCACAAAGCAAGAACCTGCATGACTTTAGCAATATGTTTCAAGAACGTCCTTAGACAGTTGGCTGTGACACTGCTACATGGGGGTCACTGTCCAATTTATCTCTTAGTGCACATACAGGCCCTGGACTGCCGAGTGAGATTAACAAGTGCAGCAGAAAAATACACAGTGATTCATCATCATAACAAAGCATGGCAAAAATTATCGGGTATTTCAGATGGCTGGAGCCTTCACAAAATTACATGAGGAAAAAATTGTTTGGTCTGTTCTGTTTGGAGTGAAAGAATGTGATGTAGATAAGTGGGAAGCCATAGCTCCCAGCCCTTGCAACGCGTGCAAATTACCCTTTTGTGGTGCTACCAAATTTAATTTACTGTTTGCTTTTCCTATTGAGGTGTGGGTGTTAGAGAGAGGGGGGTGCCTTTAGGGATTTTCTGTTACCTTTTCAAATTGTTCTTTATGTGTCAGGAAGGATGTTTCACAAATCAACCTATAAACTAGGAAAGATGAAGGCTGGGGGGCGCTTGGTCTCAATCAGCTAAGAGGGAATGGATGTTTTTGCCATGTGATTTGTCAAAAAGAGCAGCTATTAATTAGTCTTGAGTTTACATCATCCTAAAGAATTGCCTTTGTTTTGATCTGCCTTGCTGAAGAAATGTTAACTCATCAGCATCTTCTTGAAAAGTTCTGCTCGCTCTCTCTCTTCCCCTCGGTTTCTGGGCTGCAGTTTGAGACAGAGCTTTATTTGAGTTTTCTCCCAAAGGACAACTCTTTGGCAGGCAAATCAAGGCTGCAAGATGCTTACGTGGAGGTTTCCTCCACTGTTACCACAAATGCTAAAAATCTATTGTAAGTAAGAAGGCACAACAGTTAAGCATGTAACTAGGGGTGGATGGATAGATTCCAGCTCTACATGAGGACAGAATTAAGTCTGTCCTATTCTTGTGGATTCAAAAGGGGGAACCCTCAAAAACCTGTATGGAAATACAAAGGTTTTGTTGTTGTTGTTGTTGTTTTAAAAGTATAAGATAGTTCGAGGGCTCCCTGCTGTGCTGCCTTCTCCAGACAATTTTTCCGTACACTTTTTCATACAATTCAGAATGTCAACAAGTTGCATTTCTCCCAGGTGGATTTCCTTTACTGTAATTCAAAATGTGCAATGGCAAGGAACCTCATGTGATAGCCACTCCAGTCTGTGGGCAGTTGGATGACTGTTCTGGAGCTTTCAAAAACGGAAGTTAGAAAGTCAAAGGACAGCGGCAGCATTGTAGCCCTTGGGCAATCTTGCAAAGAGGCCTCATGATCCATTCCAGGTCATTATCCTCTTGGATCAAATCAGATCTGCCTGCTTTTGAATCTGCAGGTACCTTCCCATCCCCAGGCGTAACTAACTTGCGCTCATATTCTGTATGAAGGTGGTACAAAACAAGGGATTGCATACAAAAGCCTCCAGCTGCACATGGCACATCACTGGTGATCTCTCAAATGTGTTTTTGTGGTGAATAATAACACTGATGGATTTTATTGTTCTCTGCTGTTAGTAAGAATGAATGAATTTCTAGTTAAGTATGTTCCTTACCATTCACAGAGTATCCACTCACTGCAAAAAAGTTTGTTCTTCCAGAATCTCCATCTGTACTGCATGCCTCCACAGTTCATGGTTTTGAGATCATCTTGCTATGAAATTGTTTCCTTTACCTGCTCTGTATTCCACCATGATTTCTCAGCCAACTGAGAATGCCCTCTTAATTATTCAGCTGCGGAACAGCTTTTGGCACAGCTGTTTGGGTAATAGATGGCTCCCTGTGGCCCACTGGAACATCTGGCAAAGGGCACATAGAGAAGCCATGTTGCTGCTACAGAGACCCAAGAATGGAACAGAACAGCTTTGCTCCTTGCTGTACTTCTTGGTGGGAGAAAGCAAACTCTTGAAGCACAACATCTGGTACACGATTTCACTGCATACACAAGAAGTTGGACTTTCCCCTTGGATCCATAAGCTTCCAGCCCCACAGTAGCAACAGATATGACTTTGTGTAGTGAGTTCCCAGCCCCCCCATGTAGAAATAATGACGCATGACACAATTATTAAGGTTAATGGGCTAAAGGTCTGTATAGTTAAAGCCATGGTTTTCCCAGTAGTGATGTATGGAAGTGAGAGCTGGACCATAAAGAAGGCTGATTGCCGAAGAATTGATGCTTTTGAATTATGGTGCTGGAGGAGGCTCTTGAGAGTCCCATGAACTGCAAGAAGATCAGACCTACCCATTCTTAAGGAAATCAGCCCTGAGTGCTCACTGGAAGGACAGATCCTGAAGCTGAGGCTCCAATACTTTGGCCGCCTCATGAGAAGAGAAGACTCCCTGGAAAAGACCCTGATGTTGGGAAAGGTGTAGGGCACAAGGAGAAGGGGACGACAGAGAACGAGATGGTTGGACAGTGTTCTCGAAGCTACAAACATGAGTTTGACCAAATTGCGGGAGGCAGTAGAAGGGCAGTGCTCTGGTCCATGGGGTCACGAAGAGTCGGACACGACTAAACGACTAAACAACAACAATGGGCTAAAAAAGGCCACAACTTTATTGGTTACAAGTGATGAGCAGTATTGGCTTAGGCATTGGACCTAACTGACTATATCTGAGTCCAGCCTATCCGCTGGAAGTCCAGGAACGGTTAACCACCAGTAGGGGGAGTCCTGCTGGTGCACATCAACTAGGAGCTCCCCCAGGGTCACTGATAGGGGGCATGCCTTAGGCCCTAACCTCCCTAGGCTTTGGACACGGACACGCCCCCCAGAATCCTCCCCTTTTTCTATCTACAGAACTATTCCAATGTCTAACCGCCAATACACAGAAAGTTGTGATTTGCTACGAGGTAGGCGAAAGTGGAAAAATTCCTACCAGGCCCCTCAATGGCAATCAACCAAGGTCCATAGCAAGGTCAGAGGAAGCAACCTTAAAGGGTGGGTGGAAAAACTGGAGCAGCTGGTGGGTAGGCAAAGAAGGAGATCCCCAGCTGCGTCCTGCCTTTAAGGGGCAGGCCACACCCCTGAAGCAAGCCGATTGGCTGGCCAGGGGGTGATGCAGCCAGGAATCCCCCAGTCGTGCAGGGGCTGGCCTCTCACCCCCTGGTCATGTGGAAGGGGCCATGAAGCCTGCAACCCCACCTCCTCCCTAAGGCGAAAGTGGCTTATCTTGACAGAGTGGTGGGAATGGCCTGAGAACTGCAGTAACTTTCTGCGGTTCCTAGAGCTACTTCAGGTAGTTTCAATAAGGGCTGAAGACCTTGTGAAGGCAAAGCAAAACAGGAAGAAGAGCTGGGCAGGCAAGTGGGCAAACCTTTGATCAAGGGAATGGAGAGGTAGAGAAGTAAGATGGGGCATCTTCACCTGAAAGTCAAGTTGCTCAGACTGAACCAGCTGCTCATATCACTGACCCTTCATAAGACCCTTGGAGAGTTTAAGTATCACTCTCTAAACATCCACTGTGCTGGTAACTAAGAGGTTAGTCCAATAGCTCAATAGTCCAAGACAAGCTGACAAGGAGGCTCAGAGAGTCAAAGACCTTCCTCAGGACCCCAATTTGGTGCTTTATGGTTTCATATTTAAGTGTGGAATGCTTGGTGGATTAAAAAAGCAGTCAGAACTTACGTCAAGTCCACAACATTTGGGGTCAAGTGAATGCAAGCATGTGACATGGGGGGCAGAGGCTCCCCCCACTTCCCCTTATTATGCATGAACTCATGTTTGCTGGTTCCCCCTTCTCTGTCATGCTTGTCTCTTGTAATGTTTGGATGACCCAAAACACAAGATAAAAGATGTCTCATATGGGAAGTGTCAATTTCTACTTTACAGCTCCCAAGCGATCTGAGTTGAAAACTGATATGGGCACTCCCAAACCAGGGAGGCGTAAGGAATCCGATCTTTGCAAATTCCAACATGAACTGATTTGATCTGCAGCTTTTGGACTGATGTGCAGAACGGAACTTAATTAACTAGTGGCTTTTGCACTTCTGAAATGTTCCAAATCACCTTTCAATATATAGGTGTGCGTTGAGAGAAAATACATTTAGAAATGCAAATTTTGACACGAACTGTTTTCAAAATGGGAAAAGAGGCTGATTTGCCCATCCCTGTTCACAGATGATTTTCATCATCCAAATGATACAGGGGTAATACGGTTTTCCAGCTACAAGGAACAAAGCAGCAACCTTATTGTTCTTACAACCTACAAAGAGGTCTTAATTTACCTCCACGGGGAGTTCAGCCTAAGAAGCATGGTGAATATGCAGTTGTTGTAGGCCTAGAGGGTGCGGTGGTTTAAAGTCAGTGCTTTTTGGAGCAGGTGAGCTCTGGTAGTTGGTTAGCTAAGCACTTGTTGCCAGGCAACAGGTTCCAGACCATTATGTTCCCCTAATAATGTTCTATAGTGTTTAATGCCTGCTTGATGGCTGCCTGCATGTTTTCTTGAATTCCCCTTCCGACCTATATTCTGTGTGGAAGTTGTTGTTCTCTGAAACACCTAGGGAAAACAGCAAGCTACAAAGTTCAGGATGTTTTTTTCAGGTAGATGGGAAGGTAAAAAGGGAGACGAGGGCACAGGAAGGAAAGGCTGAATGCCATAGCTTATCTCCCTAACAAGTAAAACAAGAATCTAAGAAAAGCCTGCTGGATCAGGCCAATGGTCCACCTAGTCTAGCATCTCCCAGTGGCCAACCAGATGCCTGTGGGAAATTCGCAGGCAGGATCTGAGCGCAAGAGCTGTCTCCCTTATGACAATTTCCAGAAATTGGCATTCAGAAGGTTTACTACCTCTGGCTAATACCCACAGATAGATTTTCAGATAACTTGTGGAGAGCAGATATATGGGCTCAATCCCAGCCACGGTTGGTACAAAGAAAAACAATACAGAAAGGTGAATTCTTAGGTTCTAAGTTTGGAGTAAATACTCCAAAATTCAAAATTGTAAAATATGCAGCAAAGTAAAAGTGTGGAAATATAGGCTGTTAAACCTTTAAAATGTTACCGTTGCTGTTGTTTATTAAATTTCTATACTGCCCTTCATCCGAAAATCACAGAAAGAAAACAATTAAAAACAGTTTAAATAGTTAAAGTTCTTGTAGCAGCAGCTCTGCATCTGCTTTGTAGCTGGTGCTGCAGCCAGGAGATGAAGATTGGCTGCAGGTTCAGAGGTCACAAACAATAATTCTGCTGTCAGCAGCTGGGACTGGTTTGCCTGATAGTGAGAGGCTCAGCAGGAGCAAGGGATTAGGATCAGGGTTAGGGTTAGGGTTAGGGTTAGGGTTAGGGTTAGGGTAAGTGTTGGCAGAAGGGTTAGGGTTAGGATTGGAAGTAGCTTTAGGGTTAGGGTTAGGGCTAGGGCTAGGGCTAGGGCTATGGTTGTTTTCAGGGTTCAGGTTCGGGTTGGGTTAGGATTGGAATTAGGGTTAGGGTTAGGATTCTAGGCAGGGTTAGGGTCAGTGTTGGAGGTAGAGTTAGGGTTGGGTTGAGGGTTAGGACTAGGGTTAAGTTTGGAGCCAGGGTTAGGGTTAGGTTTAGAGTTGGAGCTGGGGTTAGGATTATATTTATCCTTAGGGTTAGGCAGTGCTTTTTTCAGGGGGTACTCAAGGGTACCCAGCACTGGCACCTCTTTCTTGTTGTTGTTAAAAATGTGGCACACTTAATCTAACAACTTCATGGTTAGTACCTGTTCCTCTTTTTTTTAGTTAAAAAGTGTGACACTTATTGTAACAATACATAAAAACACAAGAGCACATAACATAATAACAAACAAAACAATAACCTCTGCCTACACATGGTTTAAAAGGCTGCAGATTCTTTAATTAGCTAGAGGCCCAAGAGAAGAGGAATACGCCTGGTGCCTAAAGCTATGTAAGTCACCAGGTGTGCCTCCCTGGGAGAGTATTCCACAAGCGGGGAGCCACTGCAGAAAAGGCCCTCATGTTGCCGCCCTCTGGACCTCTTGTGGATGGTTGTGAAGTGTGAGTGGGCCCACAGCAGCAGTTGCCCTGGCATAAAATTCTTAGGGGTGCAAAATTTCAAAAGGAAAGTCGTAATTATAAATTTATAGCACGCCCTCCCCCTCAGACAGAAAATCTCACAAGGTTTGTGTGGATGCACTGAGGAGTGGATTTGGGTGATGGCCAGTTGCTAGAGCATGGACTTTAGAAAGATATCCACTCCCAACCAATCCCTGCTCCCACTCTCCACAGTGCTCAACACTCACAGGGTGCCACAGCTGCCACTCAGGTAAGCTTGCCGAGCTATTGTTCCAGCCTATTATCAGGTGGTGCTGAGGACACTTGCCTTGCCCCAGGTTCTGGCAATCCATGCTACACCACTGCTTGTGGAGGAAGCACATGAAGAAGGACCTCCAATGATGACTGCAGGGTCTGGATTAGTTCAAGTGGGAGAGGCAGTTCTTGAGGTATCATAGTCCTGGACAGTTTAAGCCTTTATATGTCAAAATAATCTAGATGATTCTAGTATTGTTTCAAGGTATCATGCCTGGGTATTAAAATCTAAGGAAACATAACACAAATGGTATTCATCTCATGCTTGTATCTGCCTGGATAGTGTTGAAAGCAGAGGGGTCCCATTTCATCTGACTGAGCTCTCTTAATTTGTTCTTAGAAAAATAATAATAATAATGGGTTTTGGTGGGGCTGACATCCCTTAGCCTCCCCACCCTGGCATTACTGCATCAGGGGTGTTGTTTTTAAATTAACTATACACTGAGCATTAAGTTCCTAAAAGCTTAATCAGGACAACCTACTCCATCTTGGAATTTTGGAACCATCATGGTTGTCAGGAGTGCGTTTGCTCCCCTGGACCCTTTCTTAGTCAAACAGAAGGCAAGTTAAATTTTCTGCTTGGCAACATAGAAAGCTGCCTCACACCATGCCAGACCATCGGTCCAGCTAGTTC